>NC_136753.1:27678938-27868938 GCF_936440315.1 Barbus barbus | reverse complement strand
GAAGTTTTCTTTACTAATCTAATTATATAGTAAATATGAATTTAAACTAAAATATTAATAAATTAATTTAGCAAATACAGTTTAATCTGTTTTTTTGTAAAATGTTACAGTCTGATAAATATCAGTAATGAAAGATATGGGAAGTCTTCTCTGCCAATATAATTATATAAATGTTCATTTTAACAAAATTTTGCAAATACATATTTAACACAGTTTGTGTAAAATATTACTGACAGATCAAATAATGTGAGTTAAAATCACATGATCTTTGACCTCAACATCAACAGTGTTTTTCATAAGTATTCTCCACTAACATATTAATTTTAGCATACAAATATTATGATCAAATAAAGAGAATTGAAAATTGCTGTTAATCTATTTATATAAATATTAATTTAAGCAAACATTAATTATTAATTTAAGCAAATAAATTTTTTATATTCAATCTAGTAAAAAAAATGACAAGTCTTCTGTGCTAATCTATAAATATTAATATTAATTTGAATAAAAAACAATAAATAAATGTTAGCAAGTACATTAATTCAATTTTGTGCAAAAAGGGTACAGTTTGATCAAGTAATGAGAATTAAAAAATCACATGACCTTTCACAACAATAAAAGATATGGGAAGTCTTCTACCTTTTTACGAGCCTATTTACAGTATTTTTGCGATTGCAACAATGCACGAGTGTATGTGACCCGGGACCACAAAACCAGTCATAAGGGTCAATTTTTCAAAATTGAGATTTATGCATCATCTGAAAGCTGAATAAATAAGCTTTCCATTGATGTGTGGAATACTGAGAAAATCACCTTTAAAGTTGTGCAAATGAAGTTCTTAGCAATGCATATTACTAATCAAAACTTAAGTTTTAATATATTTACGGTAGGAAATTTACAAAATATCTTCATGGAACATGACTTATATCCTTAATATCGTAATGATTTTTGGCATAAAAGAAAAATTGATCATTTTGACCCATACAATGTATTTTTGGCTATTAATATACCCCAGCGACTTAAGACTAGTTTTGTGGTCCAGGGTCTAGTTGTATTTTATTTAATTCCCTTTATCATCAGAACAGATCTGATTCTCATTTTTGTGTCACACTGCTCTAAAGTATTGCAAAGAAAGTCAAAAACTCCTGGTAAGCGCTGTGATTTAGACTCTTTACCCTCTTCATTCCTTCTCATATTCATTCTTCTCACACACAGACATGGTCACACATACACTTACAAAGTGGGCCACTATTATTAAGAATCTAGTAGTTGTTGGTTTCAGCAGAAATGTCAGCGTGCGTTGTAACCTTTACTCGAGCATGTTATCTGCCTCCATGGCAATGCAATGGGAAAATGAAGGATGGAGACAACGCAATGGGATTTGAAAGGTCCCCATCAGCGTCTGGCCCTGAGGCGTTCTCCCCTTCACAGTTCAACAACACGGATACATGGCTTTACGCGTGCATGCACACACGTGACCCCATGGAGAGAGCTTCAAATGTTGCTATCTGTCTCTGTGCATCTTTATCTGTCCGTGTAGGGCTCAACATGCACTGGGGGAAGCGGCTAAAGTCACACAAACAGCTTTGCTAAGCGCATTTGCTCGGTCAGTGGTAAGTCTAACTGACGCTGTTTACTGCAGTCGACAAAATCAATAATCAAAAGGTGGACATGCTTACGGTTCGGTCAGCCGGGGATGTATGCACTGTGTAATGTGATTTACACGAGTGGAACATGTGCATCAACACTTGTCAACACTTGGCAGTCAACTTTAGGGTCAGTAAGTTTTTTTTTTCTTTTTTTTTTTTATGAATGAATGCTGCAAGGACACATTAAACTGATCAAACATGCCAGTAGAGTTAAATTAAATGCTGTTAAAAGAATCTGGGGAAAAATATAACAGTGTCATATGAAGCAGCACAACTGTTTTCAACATTGATAATAATCAGAAATGTTTCTTAAGCAGCCAATCAGCATATAAGAATGATTTCTGAAGGATCAAGTGACACTTAAGACTGGAGCAATGATGCTTAAAATTCAGCTTTGATCACAGAAATAAATGCAATTTTAAAATATATTCAAAAATAATTAAAATACATTTAAAAAACAATTAGTTTAAATTGTAATACCATTTTGCAATTGTACTGTATAAAATTAAATAAATGCAGCCTTGGTGAGCAGAAAAGACTTTCAAAAACATAAAACTTAAAAATGAATAAAATAACATGAATTAAATATAAAATATCAAGCTTTTGAACAGTAATGTATAAATAGCAGTACATGGCTTTTGTATGACACCCAAAAAAACAACATTTAATTATCACTTATTTAATTAATACTTTTTCTTTTTAAAATTAATACCATCTTGATTGATTGATTCATTGATTATATGATGAAATGCTTGTGATATTCCTCATTTGTTGTTTGGATAAAAGCTACAGAACTAAATGTATAAATGCAAATCACTATCTGTTTACAATATTTAGCATTTGACCTGGGTGTGTATGTTAATGGGACATCAAAAATTGAATGTCTCTGTGAAAGTTGTGCAAGCAAACAGAGGCTGCCCTATTTGCATTAGCTTAACTAGCTATTAATTTTAGGTAGGCCTCATCACACGCTGGCCATTAGCAATGGTGATTGCGTGCGTCCCTTCTCTCTCACGCCGGCTTCGGTCAGCGATTGAAGGGACGGGGTACTGCGGACGTGAGGTGAGGAGTTTATACCATCACAGTTTGCGCTTGTGCTGCTCAATAATGACTGGTTTACTCATTAAATATTTTGCAAAGATTTAATGCCATTGAAATCCAGTGATTAGTTCTAGTTTTCTTTTGAAAATTGTCCATAGAGGGAAAATTTTGCAGAGTCAAAATTTACTATTACTATTTTAGCCATTTATTTTGGTATATCCAACTCAAACAATCAAAGGGATAGTTCACCCCAAAATGAAATGTGCTCACAAAACCATTTCTCTGTCAACAGCAAAATAAGAGAAATAAACATTTGACAGTAGTCGTTGACTTCCATAGTATTTATTTTTCATACTTTGGAAGTCAATGGCTACCATCAACTGTTTGGTTGCCCACATTGTTCAAAATATCTTCCTTTGTGCTCAACAAAAGAAAAACTCATACATGTATGGAACAGCGTGAGGGTGAGTAAATGATGACAGAAATCTCATTTTTGAATGAACTATTCCTTTAAGTGATATTCAGACATATTATTAAGGTAATCTAGTTATTTACTATTGTGATATTTAGGTACAAAGCCATTGATTTGTTTTTTAGAGGACAAATTCAGTGATATACTCGTGCTTTATCTTCTTGTTGGGATCTCAGATGCGGTCAACATGGTTTTTTGTCATACTATGCTCTACCTGCTCCTGCTGAGCATCTGTAGACACACCATTCCCTTCTTCTCTGCCGTTTTTATCACCATCTTCCTGGTGCCAGTCCAGTAACGGTGCGTCCGAGCCTCGTTTTAATCGGCGGGGGAGGGTGGCTTAATCTGGCAACCCATCTTTTAATGCCGGTTCATAATTGAGATGTTTTTTCTGAACAGGTGATGTCTGTCAAGCGTGACGAATGGGATCTCTCTCACTCTCGCCATCGCCGACTCTCTCTCTGCTTTCTCTGTGCTCTTTTTCCAGCCTTATTAAGGGACCTCTGCCGTTTTCTTTCAGCGGGAAAAAAAAAACAAAATGGGAAATTAATGAAGATGGTGCCTGTCACAGGGAGAGGGCTGGTTAATTGGTTGTTTCCACTTTTACTACAGATAGATGAAGTGTCTTACAGCTGTATCTCAGCATCGCTGTGACCCTGAGTGTGGAGTACAACACTGATCCAAGACCAGCAGACCACCTTGGGCCGGTTTAAACTGTGGCTTTTGGCAGGGAGTTTATGTTGGTTTCTGCTAGAGTAAGGAAGCTTATGCATGTGGTTGACATTGGTTATGGTGACTATGGATGCTTGATGAATGAAAGCTCTTCAGCGGCAGCATCTAATCTGTCTGTTTTTATGAAATCTGTCTGTCATGGTGGAGCAAAACATTTTTTTTCATGCACTGGTCAATTTTGTGATCTTTTTATTCTTTATTTATTGACTAGTAGAAAGAATCCAATTGTACATTTAAAGTGTTTAATTCAGTACACTTCATCTATTTGCATCTGTAAGTTTCAATTAGCCTACAGTATCTTAAATGAGTTTTCATCTCCACTTCAGCAGTACTTACTTTAGAGCTTTATTCATTCTATATTACTATATGAAGGATTTTATAGGAGGACCTGTTCATATATAATTCACCTGATTTTATACAACATTTTAGCATGGTGATTATTGCCACTTAATATAGGCATGCACTTTAAGTATGTACTACAGGACCACATACTTTCAATGTGTTGTCTGCATACTTTAAAAAATATGTTTCAGGCCTATTAGTACTGTGTCTGGGGATTGCATGTTTGATATGATAAACTAAGTAACTGTGATATTAAAGTATGTTTTGTGTCAGACTCGGTGATCTTGTTGCCCTTGGAAAGAACCCATAAAGTAGAGAAATCTGTTATTTAGCCTATACATTAAATTGATCTGGAATCCAGGGAAAGGGAAAGGGAAGTGGTGCGTGGCCAAGTATGGTGACTCATACTCTGAATTAGTGCTCTGCATTTAACCCATCCAAGTGTACACACAGTAGTGAACATACACCTGGAGCAGTGGGCAGCCAATGCTGCGGCGCCCGGGGAGCAGTCGGGGGTTCAGTGCCTTGCTCAAGGGTCTCACCTCAGTCGTGGTATTGAGGGTGGAGAGAGTGTTGATTATTCACTCCCCCACCTACAATCCCTGCTGGACCTGAGAATCAAACCCATGACCTTCGGGTTACAAGTCCGACTCTCTATCCACTTATCTGCTCCATAAAACCAACATATTATGAAAGATAAGAATCACAGTATTAAATTGTAAATTTCATCATAATGCCAATGCCTTATTGCTTTTACTGTACATCAGCTCACATTAATGCTATGAAATGACTTTCTTATATAAATGTATCTAAGTTGTGTGCTTGTGTGTGTATACAGTGCCCTCCATAAGTATTGGAACAGCAAACACAAAATTGCTCTGTTGGCTGTGGAGTCAAGACATTTGCAAATTTGATTAAAAAATTAATATGAGACAAAACTACAGAATGTCACATTTTATTATTAGCTGTTTCAACACATACATGTTTTACCAAATAAAAAGAACAGCACTTTTAGAGTTCATCCCACTCATTGATGTGAGCATCACATTCAGGGACACATTCCCTGCTTTTAATATCTGAAGAATTAATGCAGCAGGACACAGCTGATCACTTAGAAAGACCTGTGAGGCAACTGCTCCAATACTTCTGCTCACATCAGATAGAGAGATGAAACTATAAAAGTGCTGAACTTCTTAGCTGGTAAAACATCTATGAATTGAATCACCCAACAATAAAATGTGACATTCTGTAGTTTTGTCTCATATTCATATTTTAGTCATATTTGTAAATGTCTTGACTCCACAGCCAACAGAGCAATTTTGTCTTTACTGTTCCAATACTTTTAGAGCCACTGTATGTAGGCAATATGTGTATATACAGTATGTGTAGCTTATTATATTATAAATTAAATTTTCAAGTAGATATTTATTTAAAAATGTTTTTTTTTTCATTGGATTAATTTGATAAAAATTTATTTATAAAATTGAGAATGATGCATGCCTAATTTTATCTTTATCAGTAAGATAAAATAATATAATCAGAATGCTAAAAGTATTAAATAAAGTGATTTGTATTTGTATTTACACAAAGCTTGCCTTAATGTCTTAATGTTCTTGGTGAGCGAATGACAGGTGACTGGCAAGGAAAAAACTTTTGAACAATGGATGGGAAACACCTGGAGAGGTTTGGTTTGAGTCATGGTTGTCTGCCGGCTGATCACAGATTTACATTACAGTCTTATGTTGACACATTGAGTTTGTTTCTATGGATTGTGTGGGTTACTACAAACTAGTATTAAAACTTTGTTTGTTCAGGTTAGATTTGATTTTAAAAGCTGTGTTGCAAGCCTTTAGATCTCCATCAAGCAGAGATAAGGAGATTAGAGAAATTTCATCCACCGGTAACCGGTTGTGTGCATTTAGATGACAGATGCTTGGATAGGTTTGGGCATTGACCAGTCCGAAATGAGACGAGTTCATCTCGAACGCATCGTGAATTACCGCCCTGTCATGTGTGATTGTGATTTCTCAAGAGCAGATTAGGCGTAAAACACTCTTTGTCGTCTCAAGGTCACTTCATCAGAGCGGCTCGCTACAAAATCTGCACCCCGCCAGTCTTGGGCTGTCTGCTACACACTCCATCCCGTCTTCAGAGTCTGTTTTTCTTCCTCCCTCTTTTCCATCACTGCTCTTTTGTTCATTTTACCCCCCTCCTCGAGTGCAAGTGCTCTAAACCAGAGAAGTCTGTGTGACGCTCTGTGATTGGCTGTGCTGGGTGGCGGTGTTCACAATCGATTATGCCACGCCGCTCTCCGACTAACAGCTTCTGTGTGCCGCACGTTCTTCTTTTATACCGCCGCACCGCCTGCACAAATCTGTAACCCCTCTGCCCTCCCAGAGGGGTTACAGCCAATCTGCTCTTTTTCTATGGTCTTTTCTTCCTCCTTCCCTCTTCTTCATTCTAGTCTTTCTGCACCACCGTCAATTCACTTCTGGCCAAATCACCTGTTTCATTCTCCTCTCTCTCTGTGTTTTTCTTTCCAACCAGTTCTTCTCATAGGAAAGAGACAAATCACAAATGAGATCTCGTGTAATGTCTCGACTGCTTCTCCTAGTAGACAGAAATTAGATTTAATGGAGCAAATGGAGCAAGAACATGAACTCCAAATGGACCTCATTTACTTTAATAGTTATAGGTCTGAAAAGTGCACAAATCATGAATGTTAATCTTATGCTAGAACATAGGCCTACGTGTGTGTGTGTGAATAAATACTATCTATCTATCTATCTATCTATCTATCTATCTATCTATCTATCTATCTATCTATCTATCTATCTATCTATCTATCTATCTATCTATCTATCTATCTATCTATCTATCTGATTTGTTTTGTTACAATTACACAAAATAAGACCAGAAATGTGTATTATGAAAGTAAATAAATAGTGTCTTTTTTTTGAGTTTGTGATGTTAAATGTGTCTCCATAAAGTCTCCTACACTAAGAAAGAGCAACATCTGAGCAATAACATTTTCTTCTGGCTTCACATGAAGCCAGAAGAAAATGGCTTCTGCCCCCGTGTGTCGCTTTCTTACACTTAATTTACCAGCTATTAAATTATTACCCGGCCATTTCTCCCCAATGATCTCCTATCATTCATCCAGCCTCTCTCCTTCAGCCACAGGGACAAAATGCCTATGAAAACCATTATGAAAATAATTTGTCTTTGTGTTTGAGAAATGTGGCATACATGTTTGGAGCTTCTTGATTTTGTTCCTTTTGTGTGGGTGTGTTTGTGCTGCGTTTTGTTGAGGTCAGTGTGGAGAGAGGAGAATTGCCTGGAGAATGCTGGATAAAATGTTTCTCTTTCTCTTTTTTTTCCATGTTTTTTTATTTTTTATTATTATTGAAAGGCAGTGAAGCGTTCCCATAGAAGCAGCGAGATGAGAGCTGGACGGGGAACGCCTTCGTCTGCCTGGACACAATGTTCTGTCTCTCTCTCGCTGTCTTTGACTCAATTTCTCTAAGAAAAACACAGAAGTCAAATGTACCTTGTGAAAATGAGCTATCCCACCTCGTTTGATTCTTGTGTGTTTGTGTTACTCGCTGGTCTGTATTCTGTTAGAGTCTTCTAGTGCTGGGCCTTTATAGCTAAACCAGCTATAACACTTTGTCAGTGTTTTGATGATGATACAGTATCAGTATTAGGGGTGTAATATTGATTCTCACAATTCTCAAAGTAACTTTAATACCACACAAAAAGCTGATAATTAAAATTGAATAGAGAAGTCGGCATCAATAGCCTCATGGTTAGTGCGTCGACATACAGAGCAACTGCACTCTTGGCGACCCGAGTTTGATTCCCATCTCGAGGTCTTAGGGCTGTCAGTATGCTTTAAAATAATTAATCACAACATCTGTCTGTCTATCTATCTAATCATCTTTATTAATTCAGTATATTTATGCATGTAATGTATATGCTAAACTTTTCACTTTGTCTGAGGCATAAACAAACTAGCCGCAGTGACGACCTTACAGACAGCGAGATGAGATGAGCTTTGGCTGAGTATGGCGAGCGGTGAGATTTCTTCTGGGATTTGGGCCCGTTTGTGTGTGGAGTGTGTTGTCTTTTTTGATTCCTCTTACTAAAGGATCCCTGGAAACCGCCGGCTCGGACGGATAAGGTCATCGGCGTCGGTAACAGCCAGCATGGATTCCTCTATTAAATTAACTCGCTAACTCGGTGAAGCACTGACTCAATAGCTTTCTCAAGGTCAAAGTGCATCAGCATGTATCAGCGCTCTCAGGCTGCTATTGATTGGTGTAATGGGGTTATCAGAGATTAGACTGAGAGCTAATGTAAATAATCTTGGGATATGTGGGTGATGTTTTCTGAAGTAATACAGAAAATATTATTTCTATTTACTTGCATTGGTATTTTACACATGTAGTTAGCAATGACCGGAATTATGGGAAAATATGCAAGATAGACTCTTGAAGTAATGTCAAGTACTGCTGGTAATTGAGGCAAAAATATAAGAATAGACATAAACTAAGTAGCATAAAAATAAGACCTTTTTCACATTAAAAATGATAAAATATGGAAATTAGACAATCTATTTAATTTATTTAATTTTTATTCAAAGTCTAAATTGTTACATGTTTCTAAAATCATTCAGGTTACTCCTGTAATAGTGCACTGTAGTTAAATAATGGCTGCTTTTGCTCTCAGGATTACATTAATAAGGTTTCTGTATTAGCTTGAAAAGTTACATGATACGAACATCTCAGAATGTTACCATAATTACTGGTTGATTTGATCCACACTCTGACCTGTAGGCTGCCTTTGTACTCGTGAGATCAAAACATTACATCCATTTGCACTGTGGATGAGCTAGATACACCGGGACAGCAGCGTTGAGTAAGGTAGATTATAGCTGACAACTAATGCTATCATAATGCAAGCGTCTGCTCATCACTTTGAACTCCAATAACTCTCCATATCTCATTTCTCACCCTCTTTAGTCATTTAGTGTGCAGACAGGCAGTCTGCATATTAGCACATGAAAGCAAGACACTGAGACTATTACAGACTCACGCACTCCCATCTGCCTGTTTATAAGAACCAAAGTTATAGACTCAAAAAATATATTTTATACAAATTATGAAGTAGTTTACTAAAATGTGCAGCTATGCTGCTTAAATTCAGATCGGGCATTGCATTTGAGCATGAAACTAAATACTGGTAATATGCAGCGCATTCAGCTGCATGTAATATGTTAACATCTCAACGCAATCCTATTAGATTAATCAGATGTGTAGGCCTATGTAGCTAACCCAGACATCACTACATGACTTCAAAGCCAAGCTTCTCTCTCTTTTCACGTCTATACTTTGAACCCCATGCTGTTGCAAGCTAAACAATCAGAGCTCAGGGTGCCGCCCAAAGTGCTGCTATAACCAATCAGAATTTATTTATTTTTTTCCCACGATCATCATTTTCATGATCGAGCACCGCTGTCACGGCCGGATAATCGAGTACTCGATCTCTGATGCACATCCCTACAAGATATAGATGAGTTTGTTTCTTCATCAGAACAGATTTGGAGAAATGTGGCAGTCCATCAGTTGCTCAGCAATGGATGCTCTGCAGTGAATGGGTGCCGTCAGTATGAGAGTCCAAACAGCTGATAAAAACATCACAATATTCCACAAGTAATCCACACCACCCCAGTCCATCATTCTTGTGAAGTGCAAAACTAGAGTTTGTAAGAAACAAATCCATCATCAAGATGTTTTTACTTAAAAACGGTGCTTTAGTTTAAAATACAAGTCCATAATCCATAATATTGCTTCTTAGAATGTCCACCTGTTTGTAGTGATTGAAAAAGTGCGACAGGATCACAAGTGTCCAAAAACTTTGTTTACATATCTTGTATGTTTTTCCTGTTTTGGGAAGTGATCTAAATATTTGTGGCTTGAAAAGTTTCAGTTAACAGGCCATTGCTTTGGTTCCAGTCATGTGACCGGAAAAACATCTCTGCATGTTGAGTCCAAAAAGTCAAATATCCTTGACTTTTAATTGCACCATTTAATGCAACATTTGGACTGAGAAATTTGCATGAGTGTGCATGCAACTGCATGAACTTTTCCAAAGTTTACAGTCAGATGGTTTTGTTTTTTAAATTACTGTTTTTGAAAGCTGCATGTACCCACAAGTTTAAAACCCTTTTTGTACCACAACGGTTTAATTATAGTTGAGTAGGTAGTGCTTTGCCTTTGTCCGGGACGCATTAGAATAATTAGCATTGTTAATTTGCATTAATTGTGTAGTCTGGGTGATTGAAAATACACAGCATGCTCAATTATTAAGTGGAAAAAGTTAATTTTTAATTATAGTGTGAACCAATTTGATCGATTCTTCTAGGTACTGAATGTATTCTAATATGTAATATTGAATATTTTTTCAAGCTGGTTTCAATGCATTCTAGGATTCTCTTCTCCAAATAGTGATATTTTTGTAGACCAACCCAGAAGTTACCCACACGGAAATAACCTATATATATGTTTTAATATAGGTTTTGATATATGTTTTTAATATATGTGACATATATAAAATTTGCCGTTTTCCTATAATATATGTACATATATGTACATATATGCACATATATTTACACATATATGCATACATATATGTACACATATACGTGCATACATGTACCTATATAGGTACATATATGCATGTATATATATGTGTGCATATATGCACCTATATGTTTACCTATATATTAGTAAAATTATTAAAATCCATAGCTGCTAGACAACATAAATAAAAGCCCAAAATGTCGAAATTTACATTTACATGTACATATAGGGCTTATATGTGGATATAAAGAAGCAATACAGGAGACCTATATGGCCTTTATATGCACATATATGCACCTCAATTGTGCCTATATGTGGCATATATACGCATATATGCAGCATATATGTTATCATATATGTGCATATATACTGCATATAGGTTTCATATATGCGCATATATCCTTATATAGGTTCTTTCCATGTGGGTAGAATCATGTTTATCTTGAAAAACAAACAAAAAACCACTGGATTTTGGATCATCACTGCAGAACTCTATACCAGCCTCCTCCATGCAAATCAGAGTTTTTTAGTTGGTCACTGGATTCCAATTTCTGCAGTGTCATGCTGTGAAGCTCCACCCACTGGTTCAAAAATCCACTCCTATTGCTTAATATTAATCACGTGGGTTCTGATTGGCTGCCGCTGCACTGTGCAGAATGTTTGCTTTCTGTGTGGACAGATACATTACAGCACCTGGTTAGCACACCTATGATGCCTTAGAATGCTGTCTAGGTAGGCAGCACACTAGGGTTCGGAGCAGAGCTTATGTGTTCAAACGTGAACGCTCAATGACATGAGATGTGTCTGATCTTACGTGGCCTCCACCTCTTTCTCTACCTTCTGCCACCCCTGTTTTTCGCAGTCTGTTTCTCCTCATCTTGTGGAGAGGTAATCACAGTGTGTCAATGTGCCCTGTTCTAATTGGCCTGTCACCCTCCATGCGCAGGCAGGGAGAGGATGGCCTTTGTGTGGCTGCCATAGCGACCGGCCCAGTTAATGAGAGGGAGAGGGCTGTGACTAATGACACTGGTCCGTCCATCTGAGAGCAGAGCAACAACAGCACATACATTCTCACACAGCAGACAGGTCTTCTGTTTGTGCTTTACATCTTTTAACATGCACTATGCTAATACCATGGTAGTTCTTTTGAATATGCACCATGTAAATGCTAATGTCACTTTTGTTTTTTGAGCCTTTCTTCCTCATTACAGTTATTATTGGTTGTTTTTTGTTGATTAAAGCCATCTCACTCCTGCAGCACATCCCAGCAGAGCTTCAGATGAATGTGGAATGACTTAATGTAACACAGATTGATAATCTCTGACTGCATGGCTAACTCTCATTATCTACAGTATAGAGTTCACTGTAAGGAGACAGATGGTCATGTCGTGTCTTTACACAAGAGAAACCAACCATACAGCCAACAAGCATCGACAATAGAGATTATCCTTGTCATTCATCTGCCTCTTTTCATTTCGCCTTTTAAAATTCCATTACGAACAATCCCGCTGGTGAACCTCAATTGAAATTAGACATTTATTTTGTTTTCTATTGAATTGTTATGATCCAGATTGATGTAGTATCTGTTCTGAGCTTTTGCTGAAATTTTTTATAGAGCATTCATAAATTTAAAGTAAAGAATTATGTGTGCTGTATTAAAAAAAACAAGTTTTCTTTTCATAATAGAAATTTTCTTTCAGTGGAGCACAGAATATAGCACTCAGAATATTTTGACTGCTCTGGCATTATTATGTTTGGTTCTTAAAGCAATACTGTTCATAAATTTGTGGTCTGTAAGATTGTTATGTTTTTGAAAGAAGTCTCTTCTGCTCAGCAAGGCTGCATTTATTTGATAAAATACAGTAAAAACAGTAATATTGTGAAATATTCTTACAATTTCAAAGAACTGTTTTCTATTTGAATATACTGTAAAATGAAATTTATTCCTGTGATGGAAAGCTGTATTTTCAGCATGATTACTCCAGTCTTCAGAGTCACATGATCCTTCAGAAATCATTCTAATTTGCGGATTTACTACTCAAAAAAGTAATTATTATGATCAAAATTATGTTGATAACAGTTGTGCTTCTAGATGTTTTTGTGGAAACTGTGATGTGATTTATTTATTTGATGAATAGAAAATTCAAATCATAAATGTTTTTGCTGTCACTTTGATCAATTTAACGCATCCTTATTGAATGAAAATATTAAACTGTACATACAGTACATTCTGTACACAGACACAGATGAAGGTCAGGCTGGGTCAGGTCTCACTCTCTCTGTCTCTCTCTCTCATGCACACACACACACACACACACACCTGTCGCTCTGAATTACAGATAGACCTGCATCATTTCTGGCAGTGATATATTTCAGAACTGACTAGGTGTGACTCCATTTCCACACAATTAAACTCATTCCCTTTTAATTACTGTCAGTTTGATACCAAACGTCTCGCAAATCAGAGTAGAGATTAACATGCTTGGGAAAACACAGTCAGAGTTCATGAGGATGGAAATGTTCCTCTGGAAACATTCCTAGTGTCCTTTATCTGCTCACACTGCCGTGACCCCTGTGTAGGGAACAGCTGTATACCGGATGTTTACAGTATTGTTGGAATGTTTGATTGTTTTCAGAGTATTTATTGGATTCTGGAGTATTTATTATCTTTATAGTATAGTTTGTTGTTTGTTTTCAGATTACTTTTTGAATATTGGGGTATTTATTCTATTTAGTTTGATTGCTTTCAGAGTATTTATTGGATGATGGAATATTTATTATTTATAGTATTGTTTGATTGTTAGTTTTTGTAGTATTTTATATAGTATTTATTATGTTTGTAGTATTGATTGCTTTATTGCTTTCAGAGTATTCACTGAATTTTGGAGTAGGCCTATATATTATGTAATATTGTTTAATTTAATGTTTTCAGAGTAATTACTGTATTTATTATGCTTATACTATTATTTGTTTGTTTTCAGAGTCATGTTACTACATGTTTTTTTCTGACTTCTGTCTCACTCTGAGCAGTATTGTTATAGTATTGTTTGATTGTTTTCATAGTATGTATCAGATTGTGGAGTATTTACGTTTATAGTATTATTTGATTGTTTTCTGAGTATTTATTGGACTTTGGAGTATATATGATGCTTATAATATTATTTGATTGTTTTCTGAGCATTCATGGAATTTTACAGTATTTATTTTATAGTATTTGTTTTCAGAGTATTTATTGGATTGTGGAGTATTTACCATGTTTCTAGTATAGTTTGATTGTTTTAGAGTAGTTGTAATGTTAATAAATGTGATTATATTCTGACTTCCATTTCTGACTCTGAGCAACATTTGAAGGTGTTGAATGGTTTATTCTTAATTTTAGTATGATTAAATGTGTTTATTTATGGGAAATTGTTGTCTTTTATTGCATTGCTTTGAATTGCTTCAGCTGGCTTATTTCTGCTCCTGCTAGTGAATATAGATAGCAAAAGTGACTTTTAACCAAGTTTCTGAAGCATTTGAGAACCCTTTCAGCACACTTTCTGTTGCCAGACCCCCAAGATAAGCGCTCAGGGGAGTGGTAACCATGGTGAAAAAGAACATTGTCGCCATGACAGCGTTCTACCTGACCGTGGTTGACAGTTTCAGTCTGCGTGTGACAAATTACCTGTCATTAGACCCTCAGCAGCAAACAATACAGTCCCCGCCACGACATTAGTCAGCTAACAAACACGTAAATCCATCTGCTGCAACAGGATCCGGGCATATGCTCCTGAGAGATGTCTGTGTGTAAAAGTGCTCTTGAAACTCGATGATAGAGCGTGTCTCATTTGTCCACTCATACACCTGTGCACACACAGAGCTTTTTAGTGTGTCACCGATGCAGCCTCTGCCCAAAACCGAAGGCAGCTGCATCGCTGACTGATCAGACTGGTTTCAAATGGGCTTTTAAGGCACCATCACGTCATGTCTGGTGATCGAATACAGTGGTTTTCAACTGCTGGGTCATGACCCACGGGTTGTAGGTCAACAGTATTAAATGCAAATAATAAAATGGGTCTAACCATATACTTTTGTACACCTTTTAAAAGGCTTCTCATGCCTTTTGTTGTTGATGTCAAAGGTAATGCGCTGTGTTTTGTGCTGTGAGTTATTTAAAACCATAACAATTCAAGAGACATTTAGAAATGAAAGTGGCCAGTTATTAATTTTTTAGTTTTTATGATTTCTGTTTATGGTTATATTACTTCAATTAAATGTTTTGTTTTTAAGGTCTATTTGTTTTAAGGTTATTTTTGTTTAGTTCTACACAAACAAGTAAAATAAAAGTTTTAAAAATGCATTCCAGTGCTGGAAATCAAAACCATCTCAAAGTAAAAAGAAGTGTTAAAGTCTGATTTTGTGGTGGCTGTGCTGTAAAATTAAATTATTCAAATCTTAGTCCAAGTGATGAAAGGGTAACTTGTAATCTGTAACATATTACATTTCAATGTTTTTTTTCTCTCTATATAAGTGGAAGCTAATTTATGTAATTCATGTAACTATAATACATAACTATATATAGGAATTAACTATAAATTAAAGTATACTATATATAATACATACTGTGTATACTCCGTACAGCTCCATCTGAATGTCACACAGAATTGTGGGATATTATAGGCAGCAAAGGATAGGATACATCTACTGTATGCTGCCTTCTTCAAAACCATATTAGCAGCAAATCTGAGATTTGTTTGTGCCTTTATGTCTGTATACTGCTTGTGAAAGCAACTTTTTCATGTTTGGAACACAATCAGCAACCAGCAGCAACATAATCTCTCTTGTTTTAGCTCTAGCTTGATTGTTTTTTCTGTTGGACAGTTTCGAACACACATCGCTCCGCTCTCTCCCACACGCATCACCTAGAAGCGCCACGGCTGTAATATTACCGGGAAATGATGCGGTTTTCATAAGCGTCCGGATCACCCCATGATTTAGAGTGATACAGTGCATCAGCCTCCTGCTTTGCCCAAGTAGCCTTTGCAGAATCGATATCAGCTCCAGCAAACTGCAGGCAGTTTAATGGCGTGTGAAGTGACAGCAGGGCATGCAACACAGTTTTTTATGTTTCAGAGATGGTTGGCAGGTGGCATCCCACTGTCACTCATGTGAGTGGCTGTTAACGGTGACCTTTGACCCCTGTAATCTCACCAATCATCCAGAATCCTTCACATCGTTGAGGGGAAAATACACAGCAGATCAATGATGGCAGATTGTTTATTGAGGTGTTTATGACTCTGCAAATGTAGGCTACTTGATTCAAATTTATTGTATTGCTGTTTATGTGATTTTACAACTAAAGGTTTGCTTTGTTTTCCTCTAGGCCTATATTGTTTTTTGACCTGTGCTGTGACCTCATTTGGTATATTATGGATGGATATGAAGGTCTTATTATGTGGTTTGATATATTTTACTTCAGCAGTGAATATGGAAAGGTTAGTCAGTATATATGAGGGCCTTCTTTTATTGCCATTATTAGTGATTTTATTTTTTCTTTATTATTGATAGTTTTCAGTCACGTGACCGGCTCGAAGACTTGGAGGGCAAAACATCCATAGAACTGCTGCACAAGCGTGTAAATTTTGCATCTGTTTCCCAGCCGCAAATATTTAGATCACCTCTCAAAAGAAGGTATTTTTGAACAAAATGCAAGTTTTGGCCATTTGCAATCTATATTAAATACCCGCGGCAATATTGCAATCATAAACAGTGCGATAAAATATTGTAAAAACACTTTAAAGTGCCTTAATATATTTAAAACAGTAATATTAAAAGATCATATCTATATTAATGATGCATAGTTTATTTAGGATGCGTTATGAGGCCGGGAACATGAACGCAGTCCGCTTAACGATTCAGTGTTTTCCTTCTAATGGTTTTCTATGGAAGCCATTTAATGTCCAACTTTGCACATTGCATTTATATTCTGGCTTCATCCTCTTGCCTGTACAAAATATACATCATCAATAAGGTGTCCACTGAATCTCGCCTTTTAATATCTGCGTTTTACTACATTATTACTTGATGCAATCTGCCTAAAAATTGCTGGCGGTCAGTGGAGCAAAGCTTCGTTTTGCCCGCCAGGTGGGCTTTCCTATAAGGGTGTGACGTCACGTGAAAACTATCAGTTGGTGGTATTGGAATTTTAATGGTGAACACTCATTTCTACCATCTGCAAATTTCTGCCATCTTTTAGCACTGACTTAGTCAATATTTTACCTTTATTTTTGTTATTTTGTATTTTTATTTCTAGAGTTTTTTCCCCCTGTAATATAGCTCTCATTAGTTCTATTGTAATAGACTTATAATAACTTTTTTCTTTTTTTTATTCAAACTGTCTTTTTTTTTCAAAATGAGTAGTTTCTTATAGAATTTATTATATTGTGTATTACATACTGCACATTTGTTGTTTAAATGAACTTTTTCTAAAACATTACAACATAGATTAGCAAAAACCTATCAATTTCAGTCATTTCAATTTTGTTAGTGTTTTGTTTTTTTATTTTAACATTTTTTTAAAAACCAAATAATATAGATTTTTAGATGTATTTATCAGTTTAAAATAAAATAATATAAAAATGATCACTTTTCTGTTGGTGCATCCCTGTGAGTCAAATAAAGATATAAAATGGTGCAGTTTTAAATTATGCAAATAATTTCAATATAGATAAATTAGAAATAAATAAATTATAAATGTATTTATTAATAATGCCATACAACATTCATATACAATATTTCTGTCATACAAATAAATGAAATGTCTAAATAAATCTAAATTCCTCCCTTTCTACAATACTGTTTAGTCTGTTTAAAATAAATGTGATATTTTAAGAGTATATCAACATAAAGATGACTTAAAATCTAAAAAATATGGACTAAAAACCACAAACATATTTTATATTTATATTTTTCCTTTCTATTTCAAAGTCATCATTTTGTGGATTGTATTGCACATTCTTATTGTGCAATTACAGTGTGTTATTTCGCTATTGTATATTATGTAATTTATGGATGCTGTGATGTTAATGTTACTATGAGTGCATTTTGTCACTGTTGCTTGGCGATGTGGTCTAATGGGATGTGTTGCTGTATAAACGGAAAATTTAGTGAAATGGATTTTGTGCAGTCACTGTTTCAGTGAATTGGTGTGACCAAGCAGGCGGCCCACCGCTCAGCGACTGAATTATACAGTGTCATACACTCAATTTACCCCTGGAAATACACTTAACAAGGGACCCAGCCACACAAACACACTCACTAGGGTACGCCACATGCAATAGGCTTTCCTTTTTAGCACGTTTCTGAGGTTCCTGCCATCCTAATATCACATTCAGATGAGCTTCATAGAGCATCTTCTGTCTACGATATTACATTTGCTTTGTATTTAAGGGCACGAACCCACACAGCTTCATTATCAATCTACACTGTTGCTCACGCATTAAACAATTTCCTCCTGCAGCAGCTCCACAAGTAATCACTCAGACCTGCGCTATTGAGACAGTGTTTGACTTTTTCAGTCTGCATTTAACGTGGCAGCACTTACAAAACAGAGGGAGAAAGAAAAGTGTAATTTCTCAACTTGCATCGCACAAAGCACAATTGCAAAAATTACATTTTTACATTCTGTAAACATTTCAGCAGCATTTGCCCTTGAAAAACTCATTGTCACTTTGCAAGGGAGTTATGAGTTGTTGCTAGGTAGTTGCTATGCAGTTGCTGAATTGTTATGAATGAGTTTATGTGCATTGAGCTTGCTATAGTATTATAAGTGGTTGCCAGGGTGTTCTGAATGGTTTTGTGTGCATTTGGGTTGCTAGAGTGTTATGGTTGGTTGCTTGGGCGTTGCTATGCAGTTGCTGAATTGTTATGAATGAATTGGTTTAAGTGCATTGTTATATGGTGGCTAGGGTTTTATGGGTGGTTGCTAGTGTAATGCTATGCAGTTGATGAATTATTATGAATGGTTTTGAGGTTGTTAGAGAGAGTGTTATGATTGGTTGCTAGGGTGTTGCTATGCTGTAGTTTTTTGAATGGTTTTAAGTGCATTACTGTACGGTTGATAGGGCGTTGCTATGCAGCTGCTGAAGAGTTGTGAATGGTGCATTGCTGTGCGATCGCTAGGGATGTATGGTTGGTTGCTAAGGCATTGCTGTGCAGCTGCTGAAGTGTTCTTAAATGTGCAATGGAGTTGCTAGAGCGTTATGTTTGGTTGCTAGGGAATTGCTATGCAAAGTGTTCTGAATGTTTTTATGTGCATTGCTTAACAGTTGCTAGGGTGTTCTATTTTTTATACAGTTACTTGCTAACTTTATTCTTTACATTTATCAGACGCTTTTATCCAAAGCGCAATACAAACGAGGACAATGGAAGCAATCAAAATCAACAAAAGAGCAATGATATGCAAGTGCTATAACAAGTCTCAATTAGCTTAATGCAGTACACATAGCAAGATTTGTGTTTTTTTAAATTATATAATAAATAAAAAGAAAACAGATAGATAGAATACAAAAAGATTAGAAAAGCTAGTGTTAGTTTTTTTATTTTTTTATTTCAAGAATAGAATTAGAATAGAGGGAGCTAGAGTCAAATAAAGATGTAAGAGATGTGTTTTTAGCCGTTTCTTGAAGATAGCTAAGGACTCAGCTGCTCGGATTGAGTTGGGCAGGTCATTCCACCAGGAGGGAATATTTATTTTATATTTAAAAGAGCAAATTCTTTAAATTGCATTGCCATCCGGTTGCTAGGGTGTTGCTATGCAGTTGCTGAAGTGTTCTAAATTCAATTCTAATAATAGTTTCTCCTCAAATAATGGAGTGGATGTGCCGCTCCTCCATACGTCTCTTGTTCTCTAGCTGCTGTTTGTGTGACTGTATGTATCGACGCTCATCAGTGTGTTTCTGTGGCTCTGTGTGTATTTGCCCTCATCCATCTGTTTGAGTTCCGCTCCTCCTCTTGCTAAGCGCTCTCATGTCCCTCTTTAATGTGATCTGCTCAGTATGAAAAATTCATTGTCATGTCTTTGGCCGCGGATCATCAAGGTGTTCTGCCCCGGTTGCTAGCCGCTCCTCTCCGGTGGCGTGGTGAACAGCTGGTGGAAATTAGACACCAGATTGTGTTACTTACACCAGGCAGTAGCAGAGACGCTGATGGCTCCATAATCCAGAGTGCAGTCTGTCAGATCCCAGGCTCTTGGGGTACGGCGGCCAACCGCGGGCACAGCTCCGGGTTTATTTGTTTGTTTGTGTTTTGTTTCTGTGGCGGTTTGACCTTAGCCTGTAAGGAAACCGAGCAACAGCTGTCTCTGTTAGAATGGTTATCAGGCGTCGAAATGATCACAGCAGTTTTAGAAGCTTATTTTGTTGTGCCCATCACTTGCAAAACATCTTATTTGAATTAATTGCAATTATTTTTTGTGTGATATTGCAAAATCATGATAAAAGGAATAGCTTAAAATTAATAAAAATGATTTATTTTACATTATTTACTCACCTTGATGTCACTTTAAATCCATTTGACGTCCCTTCCTCTGTACAAACTAGATGTTTTGATGAATTTCCAGGTGGTTTTTGTCTAGACAATAGAAGTGGGTGACCAATAGCTGTAAAGCTCCATAAAGGGCAAAAATGGTATATAGAAATAGTCCATAATACTTTTTTTTTAAGTCCTACAAAAGCTTTGTATGATTTATAGTTTAACATTTTAAAATTTGTATACTATGCACTAAATGTATGCACTACATTAATGGTAGAACAGTGTGCCAGTTTATGGATCTGAATATCATGTTTAGTTGGTTAGTCCAGTTAGACCATGCTAGTTGTCCTTTACTAGTAGCGACTATCTTGAGTTGTGATGTCAGTCAACAGACAAGGAAATATTACCTAACCAATTTTATACTTTTAAAAAGCCTTCCACAAAAAAATTGTCAGCTATAACTTTGTTTGTTTATTTTTGCCAATTTAATTTATTATCTATTTTATTTTGTAATTTTATCTTGTGATCTATCTTGTCACTTTATTTTCTTTTTTCATTTTTTTTTTCATTTTCTCTCTATTTTAATTTTTATTATTGACACATTATCTAATTTTTTGTCTCTTTATTCTGTAATTTATTTTATTTTATTTTATTTTACAATACAATACAATGCAGCTGTAGAGCCCGTCATTTAAAGATGCTTTTTGTAAGCAGAATAGTGTAATTGTGACATCTACCAGCAGGGGCTAACTTGATACTGGACAAATTTTGACACCTTTGATTGGATTTGAAAAGTGCTTAGTAGTATATTGCTTAAAAACAAAAAATTTAATTTTAATTTAGCACATTTTGATGTAAAAAATCACTGTTTATACTGTTTATGCAGATTAAATGTGAAGGTAATAGGACTGATGTTAATATAATGCAGTAAATCTAAGTAAATAAATGCCCCGGTGCTTACTCGGCTGAGAGTGATAAATGATATTGAAACGTTGCTGGTAGCAAGTGTAGTCATGCCAGATCAAGTTCAGTCTCAATGGCAACGTTATAGCGGCATTCACCGCGCTGAATGCTGTGATTGACGGCTGCTGCCCTGTAAAAGGGAAAGCATTCGTTGCATCTAGCTGTGCTTTCAACAGCACAAGTTTTCTTTTTGACACTGTGGCCGTAACACGTTTTGTAAGCATATTTTACAGTCATCAATCAACAGCATAATCTGCATTGACAGTGTTACTTGTGCTAAGGCATTTTTTGGAGTTTGCTTTGATTTGATGGAGGCTGCAGTGAATTTAAAGTGATCTGAGAACACAGAGCCGATAGTTCCAGACAGATGAAATTATACTGAGCAAGAAACGTAGAACAGAAGAACAGTTAAATCTGGATTTCTATCTCTCTCTCCAATGACAAAATGACCATATGTGACCCTTGAGCACAAAACCAGTCTTAAGTCGCTGGGGGTATATTTGTAGCAATAGCCAACAATACATTGTAGGGGTTGAAAATTATTGATTTTTCTTTTATGCCAAAAATCATTAGGATATTAAGTAAAGATCATGTTCCATGAATATATTTTATATATATAAAAATTGTATTTTTGATTAGTAATATGCTTTTCTAAGGACTTCATTTGGACAACTTTAAAGGCAGATTCCAGATTTTCAAATAGTTGTATCTCAGCCAAATATTGTCCCATCCTAACAAAACTTAAAAAAATCTTATTTATTCAGCTTTCAGATGATGTATTAATCTCAATTTCAAAAAACTGACCCTTATGACTGGTTTTGTGGTCCACGCTCACATGTACAGTATGTAGGCTATATAATATAGTTCAAGTTCAAGTTCAAGTTGAGCTTTATTGTCATTCCGCTACATGTGGGGACATGCAGTGGAACGAAATGTCGTGTCTCGCAGGACCACGGTGCTACATAAATACAGACATACAACAATGAAGTTAAAAAAAAAAACACTATAAACCTATACACTACTAACAGATTTAACTATAAGTATACTATATATAAGTATTTACCCTATACAAACTAAAAGAATAAAGGACAAAAAATACAACTATACGAATGCTTCACATAAATATTACCCTATACAAACTAAAAAATAGAAGATAAAAAACACAAACTATACAATGCTTCACAAATACTGTACATGTGCAATACAATATACAATACACATGATGATTCTAATATATATAGTCTTTGAAATTTATTTTCTTGCAGCCATTTTATAATATATTTTGAAGTTTATAGTTTTAACAAAATATATTTTGAAAGATTTGAAAATTATATGTATTTTTAAGTTTTTCTGTTACAAATTTAACATGTATTTGCAAAATACATGTTAAATTTGTAACATGTATTTTGCAAATTTAACATGTTGCAAATTTAACAAATTTAACATGTATTTGCTAAATATTTTGTATGTATGGGTTATTGATGGTTAATAGTCTTTATGATATTCTGTTCTCTAAATATGTCATATTAATGCAAGTATGTTGGATTGTTTTGTGCACATTTTAAAGTCTGATTAGGTAGGACATTGGTTAGCAATAACATAGATACACGATAACCCTAATACGAGCAATAATAAACACCCAGACAAGTAAAAACCATCCATCCTTCTGCTATTAGCTGGCAGGTTGTAAAAAGTACCATCTTTTTCCTAAGCGGAACCTAATAAATGAACACTTCTCTGAGCATGTCAGCCTCTCCAATGTTATTCTGACTGAAAGACGACACCATGCTAATGCTCCCTGAGAATATTACAAACGATGACCTTTAATAACCGCCTCTTACAATCAATCAGTTTTTAATTTTTCACCCTCAAAAGAGTTGGAATCGCAGACAGTGGTATTCCAGCCATCATAATGCGAGGAGAACTGTGATTGATGAGCGTTTCCTCAGATGGAGACAGCTAGCAGATTGTAATTCATTTTCTGACAGCGAGAATCCACTAGAATCGTCCCCCCCCCCCCCGAAACGTGACTCTTTTTTTTGGGTGTCGTTGACCGGATGCGGGCGCTGGAGCTCTCGGTGCTCTCTTTAATGCATCTTTTCATTTGCTTGTGTCACGGCACCCGAGGCCCGTGCCGTTGCTTGTGATGCAAATTACCCAAACCATTCAGTCGTGCGTTCATATCGTTTAAATGATTCTTTATTACGAGCTGGGGTTTTTAAGATGAAAACGAATTACCCTCTGACAATGACTTCCAATTTGTAGAAGCTTTAGTACAGTGAGATGAATTGAACGACCTCGACTCAATCGAAAATGGATAGTTCCCATTGTGCACGAGTTCTATTTTTGATGCTGGAATAAAATCTTTATGAGCGCGAGCGAAACGTGGAGTGAGAAGTGCCTTCATTGCACATCTTGAAACATTTGGTTTGATTCGGTGCATCTCCTTGGCGTGACTTGAAGGTTTTTTATTTTTTCATGTCTGTCAATGCTGTAACTCAGACAAATAAACAAACAGATTTGTATGAGCTGCCATCGCCGAGCAGATGCATTAAAATCCACGGCTGCTCTCTGCCAGGTTAGTAATTGCTCTTTTTATGGTGGTAATTATTTCCTCTAAGGTGCGCACTGTTGCACAATGCAATTATACATGTGCCACTATCGGCGAGTGCTAGAGAGGGAGGGGGACTTTCATTTGTGTTTGTGTGTGTTTGAGAAAGAGTTTTATATTGACGACAGAATGGAGTGAAAGACAAAAGCCATCAACTCTTGACTGCTCTTAAAATGGTCCAGGAAAACTGTTAAATAAAAACCAATAGTATTAATTAGTGGTATTAGCTAAGACATAGGCTACAACATTATTACTATTGCTCACACTAAGGTTTAAGGCCCGGGTATACTTATTTTTTTAGTGTTCTGCTCCATTTTGCATGCAGACATGTCCGCACATCTTTCACATCATCCACCTTTTTCTTAGCGTAAAAATGGGCCCATTTGTAAATTAGAGTCTGCACAGTAGTGATTAATTTGAAGCTCGAGTCTTCGCAGTACTAATTCATCTGGAGCCCAAGTCTGCGCAGTAGTGATTCATTTGGAGCTCGAGTCTTCGCAGTACTAATTCATCTGGAGCCCAAGTCTGCGCAGTAGTGATTCATTTGGAGCTCGAGTCTTCGCAGTACTAATTCATCTGGAGCCCAAGTCTGCACAGTAGTGATTCATTTGGAGCAAGAGTCTGCACAGTAGTGATTCATTTGGAGCTCGAGTCTGCACAGTAGTGATTCATTTGGAGCAAGAGTCTGCACAGTAGTGATTAATTTGAAGCTCGAGTCTTCGCAGTACTAATTCATCTGGAGCCCAAGTCTGCGCAGTAGTGATTCATTTGGAGCTCGAGTCTTCGCAGTACTAATTCATCTGGAGCCCAAGTCTGCACAGTAGTGATTCATTTGGAGCAAGAGTCTGCACAGTAGTGATTCATTTGGAGCTCGAGTCTGCACAGTAGTGATTCATTTGGAGCAAGAGTCTGCACAGTAGTGATTCATTTGGAGCTCGAGTCTTCGCAGTACTAATTCATCTGGAGCCCAAGTCTGCGCAGTAGTGATTCATTTGGAGCTCGAGTCTTCGCAGTAGTGATTAATTTGGAGCTAGAGTCTGCACAGTAGTGATTCATTTGGAGCTCGAGTCTTCGCAGTACTAATTAATCTGGAGACCAAGTCTGCACAGTAGTGATTCATTTGGAGCTAGAGTCTTCGCAGTAGTGATTAATTTGGAGCTCGAGTCTGCACAGTAGTGATTCATTTGGAGCTCGAGTCTTCGCAGTACTAATTCATCTGGAGCCCAAGTCTGCACAGTAGTGATTCATTTGGAGCTCGAGTCTTCGCAGAACTAATTAATCTGGAGACCAAGTCTGCACAGTAGTGATTAATTTGGAGCTAGAGTCTGCACAGTAGTGATTCATTTGGAGCTCGAGTCTTCGCAGAACTAATTAATCTGGAGACCAAGTCTGCACAGTAGTGATTAATTTGGAGCTAGAGTCTGCACAGTAGTGATTCATTTGGAGCTCGAGTCTTCGCAGTACTAATTCATCTGGAGCCCAAGTCTGCACAGTAGTGATTCATTTGGAGCTCGAGTCTTCGCAGTACTAATTCATCTGGAGCCCAAGTCTGCGCAGTAGTGATTCATTTGGAGCTCGAGTCTGCGCAGTAGTGATTCATTTGGAGCTAGAGTCTGCACAGTAGTGATTCATCTGGAGCCCAAGTCTGCGCAGTAGTGATTCATTTGGAGCTAGAGTCTGCACAGTAGTGATTCATCTGGAGCCCAAGTCTGCACAGTAGTGATTCATTTGGAGCTAGAGTCTGCACAGTAGTGATTCATTTGGAGCTCGAGTCTGCGCAGTAGTGATTCATTTGGAGCCAGAGTCTGCGCAGTAGTGATTCATTTGGAGCCAGAGTCTGCGCAGTAGTGATTCATTTGGAGCTCTAGTCTGCGCAGTAGTGATTCATATGGAGCTCGAGTCTGCGCAGTAGTGATTCATTTGGAGCTAGAGTCTTCACAGTAGTGATTAATTTGGAGCTAGAGTCTGCACAGTAGTGATTCATTTGGAGCTCGAGTCTGCGCAGTAGTGATTCATTTGGAGCTAGAGTCTTCACAGTAGTGATTAATTTGGAGCTAGAGTCTGCGCAGTAGTGATTAATTTCGAGCTAGAGTCTGCGCAGTAGTGATTAATTTGGAGCCCAAGTCTGCGCAGTAGTGATTCATTTGGAGCCAGAGTCTGCGCAGTAGTGATTCATTTGGAGCTAGAGTCTTCACAGTAGTGATTAATTTGGAGCTAGAGTCTGCGCAGTAGTGATTAATTTGGAGCTAGAGTCTGCGCAGTAGTGATTAATTTGGAGCTAGAGTCTGCGCAGTAGTGATTAATTTGGAGCTCGAGTCTGCGCAGTAGTGATTAATTTGGAGCTAGAGTCTGCGCAGTCGTGATTAATTTGGAGCTAGAGTCTGCGCAGTAGTGATTAATTTGGAGCTCGAGTCTGCGCAGTAGTGAATCATTTGGAGCTCGAGTCTGCGCAGTAGTGATTCATTTGGAGCTACAGTCTGAGCAGTAGTGATTCATTTGGAGCTAGAGTCTGCACAGTAGTGATTCATTTGGAGCTCGAGTCTTCACAGTAGTGATTCATTTGGAGCCTCAGTCTGAGCAGTAAGTGATTCATTTGGAGCCCGAGTCTGAGCAGTTAAGTATTTAATTTTGAGCTAGAGTCTGCACACATTAGTGACTCTTTTGGAGCCAGAGTCTCCACAGTACTGATTAATTTGGAGCTTGAGTCTGCACAGTAGTGATTCATTTAGTGATTCATCTGCACAGTAGCGATCATGAGCTGGAGCTGCAGTATCAAAGTCTTGCCTAAACTGCCACAGACCCAATTGTATGCTCACAATCATGATGCCACACCTCGTTTTATAGCATCAAATAACTTATTGAAAATCAATTTTAACATAAAAATGAGCATTTGAAAAAACATCAGCTTGATAATAGCTACCTAAAATGATGAAAGCCATATTTGGCTAAATTTATTTGAAGTGTAAATTGATAAAAAAAAAAAAAAAAGTTTACCTCATTTCCTATTTGTTTACATGGAAAGGTCGGGGTCTATGATCTATACTGCAGCCAGCCACCAGATGGTGATCAAAATATTTTGGTTTCAGAATGTGTGCCACACACTCGGTACCACCTGGTGGACTCGTTCTGTCTCAGCATTCACAAGTCGTGGAACATGGCTGGCCAAAGTATACTTTGGGCTTTAGTTCAGTTTAGTTTAAATCACTAACCCTAAGTATTAAACTTCAGCGTGTAAGTCGTAATGATACCTCACAGGTGTTCTTTTTTTATTGATTTTGCCTGACGGATGATAAAACAGGCGTATAATTCCAGCAGATTTACGTTAAAGGAGGGATCTGGGACCAGAAGCAACACCCTAAAAGCAACTGTACTGTATACAGTAGCAATACCAATGCAACTGTTCAGAGCACCTTAGCAATACATAGCAGCTCAGTAACAGTTGCTTAGGACACACTAGCAACCACTCAGATTTACTTGAGCAGCCGCGTTCAGTTTTAATTGTAGTGTCCTCTAACTGAAATAAATGAATTTTATTACTATAAAAAAATCTAAATGATGGTGCCACGGTGGCAAGTGACATAACCGGTGTTGCAGCCAACACCGTCTATAGCAGCAAGCCTATCTGCCATCAGATTTTCTATCTAATCTAGTTAGTACTGTTTGCTGTCAGACCTCAGAGTCACAGTGCAGCACACAGCTAGAGTCGTTCTACAGAATCCAGAGCTAAATTTAGTTTGAAAGCATTTGTTGTCTGGAAGCACCGGAGGTGTGTCATCTGAATTAATCACAAATTACATTTTTAAACACCAGCCGATAATCTCATGCTTCCTTAAACATCATTTGATGCTAATCAGAGAGTTAATGCTGTAGCACAAAGTTTCACCGATTTCTCAGAGGTATGACAGCAAAATGCAACATTAATTGTTTGCTACTACTATTTGCACATCATGTGAGCAATCATTTCACAGAATATTGTAATTTATTTGATAATGACTATTAGCATAAAGAAGATGATATACACAAGATGGTCAGCTGATATATATTAGCATCCACACCTATTTTATTTGCAGTAAAATCACTCTTTCACAACCTCTCATGGCTTATTAATTTATGATATAACTTGAGATCATTAACAGTCTATACTGTAAACTACCAAGGCTAATGCTAAAGTGAGCAGGTCTGTCATCCCGAATCTTGTGCACGCTCATTCGTTTTGTTGACAATCAGCAGCAGATTGTTATTGTGGCACCACTTTGTCAGTTCCGCCACCTCCTGCCTTCTCATCTTTGTGATTTATTAGCTCAATTATCCTGCTTTCATCATGAATTTGGTCTCGTGGCTGTTGCTTCATGCTGGGAAACACTCTGACTGAAGCAAACAGGTACTGGTAAGAGAGCAGCATTTAAGAGCACAGGCGTTCAGATTTAATCTGATTACAGTGATATTTGAACTGATCCTGCTCTACATGCTGGGAAATCCGTTTAGTTACTGATGTCACTGCATATGCTTGGAAGAAATGGACAATATTTTAATCAAAGAGCATCTTGGATATTCTATTTGGATAATCCAGGTGTTTTAACCTATATAAAAAAGCAACTGCTTCATTTTCATTTTGCATGCAATTTATATATGTGTGTGTGTGTATAATACATATATTTACATATATATATATATATATATATACACACAGACAGAATCAAATACATGATTTATATAAATAGTGTACAAAATATATATTTTATTAATATATTAATTATTTGTTTATTTTTATATTTATAAGCATACTTTCATATACAATTTTGCCAATTGTGACTCTTACAATTCAAACCTTTTTTTTTTAAGAATTGTGACTTTATATAATTACTTTTACTTTTAATAAGTACTTTTCTGGGGGGGTGGGGTTCTGCCACTTCCACATAAAAAATAAAAAGGTAACTGCAACTTCTTTTTTCTCACAATTCTGTTCCGTTTTTTATAAGTTTATATCTCAAAATTTTGAATTCTCTCCTTTATTTTACGGAGTTTATTTCTCTGAAATGCAAGATAAAAAGTCAGAATTGTGAAATTAAAAGTCACAATTACCTTTTTTATTTTTTTATTCCTTGGCTGAAACATGCTTCCATACTTTTATATGATTTGATATGATATAGTGTGTAAATGAGAGCTCAGTGCAGCTGGTCACCAGGATATATTACGTTTTGGATTCTTTGGATCATCTCAGCTTAGCTTTATAAAGGTAAAGGGTTTTTGGATACATTTTTACTGAATTAAATGAAATTGCAAAATGATGGTTGTTTCAAACAGGTGTCTGTCTGCCATTGGTCAGTCAATCACATAGTCCCACCCCCAAACTCATGCTCTTTCCAATAGAGAGAGTAGAACCACAGATACGGTATCATTCAGTATATATTCATAGATCTATCTGTTATAAGTGGACCTGTATCACAGATGAAAGAGAGTGCTGGTCTTTCTATAACCATATCAAATCACACGTCTACACTTTATCACCACTCCAACCATGGAAATGTCACTGCAAGCTTATTATTCAGGCATGACTGGGAATGTGACACAAGCAAAATCGGTGCAATAAACATTGAGAGCAAAAGGTTGAAAATATCCTGAACGGTGGAGTCATCTATCCATGTTTTCTGGGTGTGTAATATTCATTGTCAAGGCCAAACGCTTCACGAGTTTCTCCTTTTAAGAGTTCTGAGCATCTCATCTTCCTGGCTCGCTGAGAGCTTTAATGGCAGGTTTGGTGTTTTGAACCTAAAAATGGGCATGAAGGTAATGCATTTGTATTGTGCTGGGATGTTTGTGAAAGTGAGTTGCCTTTATAGTGAGTAATAGCCAGCAGTCTTGGCCATATGGTGAGTGCTTCCCAGCTGTGACTTCGTCTTTCGTATTCTGTCTGCTTGCGTGATCAAGGTTATATCTGTGTTTTAAGCAGTTTCTTTCAAAGCAACTTAATGCAGCATTTTTTATTGTAGGGATGAAGGACTGTAAGTAGCCCTTGTGCTGCTTCTCGTCTCAAATTCTGATTGAGATGGGTTTAACCCTGAGTGACCGCAATCTGCCGCAACATGGACACTGGTGTCTGATGCAGTGCATACTGGAGAAATATTCTAGATTGTTCCTAGCATACAGTGCATACTAAAACCTAATTTGAACATTGGTTAAATGTTTCTCGCATATAGTGCACTTTAAACAAATATTGTTTGAATATTCTGTAAATGTTCTAAGCATGCGGTGCATACTAAAGAGACATGCTTTGAACATTGGCCAAATGTTTCTAGTTTATACTGCATACTAAACAAACATTCTTTGAATGTTGTGGAAATGTTACCATAATGCATTGCATACTAAACAGACATTGGCTAAATGTTTCTAGTATATACCGTGTACGCTAAATAATCTTTGAATGTTCATATATAAGCTCCCACTAAAGAATCCTGATTTGAACAATGTTCCTAATAAATAGTGCACGCTGAAGAAACATGGTTTAAAATGTGTGCAGTCCCATTTTCTGTGGACATGTACTGGGGTGCCAAACCAGCAACAGATACTCAACAAATACTGTCTGAAATGGGAAAAACCTTGAGTGAGGTGTGTGTGTGTTTGTGGGTTGTGTGTCTATATTTGTTTGAAATAGTTCCATTAGTGGAGACTGTATGTCTGACAGGCTGAATTGATTTGTACTCAACAGATAAAAGCACTTTTAGGAAATCTCAAATTAATGTTCCTCTTTTAAATTGCAGGATATGGCATGAATGTATTTGTTATTTTGCCTTAATTTTTTTTTCATTTCTTTGTCACATTTTTGTGACCAAGGTTTGTTTTTATGTTTTGCTTTTTATTTTATTTTGTTTGTTAATTTATAAGAATGAGATTTATCTAAAATTCTATTATTTATATATAAATAATAATATATTATTTATATTAAGTAAAGATCATGTTCCATGAAGATATTTTGTAAATTTCCTACTGTAAATATATCAAAACTTAATTTTTGATTAGTAATATGCATTGCTAAGAACTTAATTTGGACAACTTTAAAGGTGATTTTCTCAATATTTAGATTTTTTTGTACCCTCAGATTCCAGATTTTCATAAATGTATACATGCACATGTTTGTATTTATATATACATAATACATATACACAGTATACACACATGTATTATGTAAACAAAAACTTTTATTTTGGATACGATTAATTGATTAATCATTTGACAGCACTAATAGATATAGACGGATAAATTAAATGCTCCTATAAATTGCACTCATGAAATAATCTGAAGTATTCTTGAAGTTGTGTATCTTTTAGTGCATTTCTGATATCCTATTTATAGGATTATTAAATTTACTTAATTAATTAATTTAATTTAGAAACATTTCAATGGGAAATTCATGTATTTCATACAGGAAATAAGCAATATTATGGTGCCATTAGCAAAGTTTATGATGTTTGCTTTGAGATTGTTTTTGTCATCACTCTCCAGTCAGAATTATTGCTGTTCATCATCTGTAAACCTGTCATGTCAGCTTAGAAAACATTGTCTTTAACAGTGGAAAAACATCTTATCTGTTGTAGCGTGTGGAGATGCCGGTGTGTATTTATTTCGCTCTCTTGTGTGCTGGCTAGCGTTCTCAGTCCAGATAATCGTCCTGTCCCCGATCTACTATCATGGCCTCATTTTATAAGATCCAGTCTTGCAGGTGAATCTCTTTCATCTGCAGCGGAGTAGTTTGGGAGCAGCTCACAGCTATATTTATCATTTCTGTCTCGTTTTGAACATTTGAAGACTTAGTTATCGTAATTCATCCTGAGATTTGCCAAGCACCTCCCAATTAACCCGCCTCCCCTCTCCGGGTGACCTCATCAGTGACAGCGTTACACCCGCACGCTCGCCAGGGCCTCTGAAACACACACACACACACACACACACACACACACGTCTGACGGTCTGAGAAACAACACGTGTGAGACTGTTACAGATTCTATCACAATATCACTAAATACACTGCAAGTGTGAAATGTTATCGTCAGAAAGCTAGTTAGTGTGAATTCTGTTAACGTTCCCATTAATTTAAATTTTAGTTATTCAGCTAGGAAAGGGAAATATTTGAAACTATTGGACTGGATATGGTTCTTTTAGCTTGAATCTGTAATAAAAAAAATGAATACATTGTAATAACAAGCGCCTACATTATTATGTTGATTCAAATTCAAAGCTTTGATTTCAACCTCTGCTGTCCTATTGTATTTAGGCCTAAATTATACTGGTATATTCATATTTTACAGCAAAAGGGATGCTAATGACAAGGGAAAGCAAGAGCTGATAAAATGTAAAAACTGTAACTTGAATGCAATGTAAGTCGCTTTGGATAAAAGCGTCTGCTAAATGCATAAATGTAAACTATAGTAATATTTCTTATATTATTCGTAGTATTTTTTAAGATTTTTATATTAACTAAATTAATAATTTGTAGTGAAATGTTAGTGTCAGTCGTGTGTGTCGTGTTCCCGCCTCATGTTTCCTTGTTTGGTTTGTTTCCTGTCCTTGTTTAATGTGATTATTTCATTCTTGTCCAGCTGTGTTTGTCTCATTATCTATGATTATCCTGTGTATTTATAGTCTTGTCCATTCAGTTAGATTTGGTCTGGTCTACTCGTTACTCCCCAGTGCTCCTGTCTGTGTAAGCCTTGCCTTGTCTTGCCCTGCCTTGTTTGGATTTGATTAAAGACAGTATTTTGAGTTTACATCCTCGTCTCGTGTTCCTGTATCATCCTTGCTGTGTGCACCGTGAGAGTTAGTTGTAAACATAATAAATTATTAATATTATATTATTTGTCTGAAAATTCCAGTTTTTAGTTTTACAACAACAACAATAATAATAATAAGGATAATAATAATTGTACAGTTGTAAAGCAAAATAAAATGATTAATATTATATTGTCTAAAATAAAAAAATTTAATGTTTTTGTATTATTTTACAGTGAAATATTAAAATGGCAATATTGCATATTTTGCATTTTAACACTTTTAATAATAATAATAATAATAATACATCTAGTAATTTTACAGTTGTACTGCAAAATAAAATAATATTATATTGTCTTAAATACTTAAATTTAATTATTTTACAGTTAAATATTAAAATATTTATAATTTATTATTATTATTATTATTATATTATATATTTTTTAATAATGATAATAACTGGTATTGTAATTTTACAGTTATAACATAAAATAAAAAAGTTAATATTATATTATTTCTCTTATTTTAAATTGAAATCACAATTTTTCTAAAATTTCCCCTAATCTTGCATCCCTAATTTAAAGTAATTTTATTGGTATGTGTTTTTGGATATTTTTCAGTGCAAATCACCATCACTTTCATCAAATGGAAACGAGCAGTGTGAACATTCATCCTTTTGAGCTCATATGTATTTGGAACGACACAAAGGTGAGTAAACCATAACGTGTTTTCAATTCTTGACTGAACTGTCTCTTTAAATGGACACATGCATGGTATGCTTTGAATAGCCTATATGTGCTCTACTGTATATGCATGATTTAATCTGTCAGCGGTTTGTGCCTGCAGCCCGTGTGTGAATACAGTCAGCAGTAGTGTTGGATCAGACGGAGATAATGAGAGATTAATCACAGGGATGTGATAATCACAACTGTCTCTGTCTTTACAGCACAGCGGGCTGACGCTGCTCTTATCAGCATGTCCCATTTTCTTAAGTCATCACCCCATCCCTCCATCCATCCCCTCCCCCCTAGAGCAAGATAAGAGAGATCGTGCAACAAGGGTGGAGGAAAAAATGGAAAATAGATAGAGAGTGGATGGTACAAATGGAGAAAGAGAGAGAGGCGTACAGACGACTGGCTGGCTTTTATTCAATTACGCTCTCTGACGAGCATCGGTGGCTTGGAGCTGATAAGATAGAGAGGCGGAAAAGGCCTAGTTAACATGAGTCTTATGCTCCGGAGGTTGTCGCTACGGCTACCGCTCAACTGCTCCCTCACATCCACCCAGTCCCACCCTCAGCGGCCGCCCAGGACCACCATGTTGTTCTCAATAAACACTGCGGCCCTCGTTGGCTCGTTCCCGGCTGGTCGCTCTGTGCCGTGTGGCGATAAGAGGGTCCTCCACATCTGCTGTGGCACCCTTTGATAAAGCGCGGTTGTACCGCCATTTGTTGCTCCTGCCGCCAGTGTCGGAGGAAACAAATATTATACTCTCACCCCAGGAATTAGCCGTGGGGGCCAAAATAGAAATCTTCCAATTTAAAAACATGCGAGCAATTAAGTGTTGCTGCTGTTGTTGTTGTTATTGCGCCGGCACTTGAGCACGCTCGCGGAGGGTATCATTAACGCTAATATGTAGTTTTAAAACACAAAGCTGATGAAATGTCTGCACTAAGCGGTTGTTTATTTCTCTTGAGCTGGCAGGCATTGTAATACAATAAATGCTGATGATAACAGATTTGTTTATTTGGCTGAATTATCAATTGCTCTGGATGCCGCTAATGCTGGGATGCAGTACGTGTGATCGCACATAGGTGGAGCTGTAGAGCCCTCGTGATTGGGTTGTACAGGAAATTGAAGTGATCAGTCCGTAAAGACCTTTTAGAGAGTCTAATGTCTAAATAGTTTGAATGTCTAAATAGAGAATCTTAATATATTGAAAATGAAACAAGCCCATATTTGTGCTCTAATATTGTTTAATCGCATGGCACAAAAGCTATGGAGTAAAAGTGCCATGTAAAAATTCACGGGATTATCAATTTATTAATTTTAAATTTAAAAATGAACAAATACACAATTGGTAAATACTTTTTTGACAACGCACATTTTGCATATATACAAAGTGAACTTTTTTACACTATATTTAAAATTTTGATTTATACATTTTTATGCCCCATGAAATCAACTGTTTCTTGGCCTTTAGGTCATGTCTGTCAATTGTGATGTTATGTGAATTAGTTTTCATTTTCAAATAGTCAGTTTTCAATTTTAATTTAGTTTTAGTAATTTTGTTATGCATATAATCACAAATATTTGGCCAAATTGTTCAGCCTAACAAACAAACCTTGATTTTTTTTTATTTTTATTTTTTAAATTGCAATCATAATTTTTATCAGGAAAAATGATTAAATTATATTAATTAAATAATGGCAATATAAAAACTGAAAAATAAGCAATTACTCTAAAATACTCTTTTAAAATGCATATTTTATAAAAAAAGTTTTATTTTTTAAATATGAAATCAATAGGTTTGGCCACGTCTGTTAGCTGTTATTTTAGAATTATTTATACACTATTATAGTATATGGTATTATAGTGTATATAATCACAAAATTATACAAAATAATTTGATGTGCTTTTGTTAATTATTTAAATATTCATGTTTACTGTTCATTTAAATTTATTCAGTTTTAGTTAAGTACATAAACTTGCAGCTATTTCAGTTAGTTGCCAAGGCAACATTTCTAGGTTTTTCCATCTAATAATTGTTATTTCATAAAAATTTGTTAATTTATTAAAGTGAATACATTGGTAGTAGTGTTAGTCATTTATAAATATCAGGAGTTTTTTTTTAATTCTATGAACATTTCTCTACTTCAGTAGATGAGAAACAGTTGTAGTTATCCAGAGTTGAGGCTGGATTTTACAGCTACCTGAAAAAAACACAGGAACAAACGGTCTTGTAAACACTGTGAGTTGCTTGTGTCTTGCGTTGAGTTAAACTGGTCCTAGATCAGTCCTCCGTCACAGACTCCTGCTGGGTCTCGAGCGCAAACGGCCAAATCACCAGCAGGGATGCTGCTGCATTGTGGGCCATAATTGTAATCTTCAGAGCCAATGAAAAGGCTTGTTATGTTTGTTAATTAAAACCGCAATCAAATTTCTCCTTTTAACCGTCTGCAAAAGCAAGTCTCTGTGCAATTCAATTCAATCACACCTACAACACACAAACACCAGGGAGAAGAGAATGGAGGGCAAATTGTGTCACATGCTAGTCTATTGTGCAATTGACTGTTCCCGCTTGATAAAATGGGCTGTGTGTGTGAGTAACATTAGAGAGAAATTAGCTCCAAACAATCAAGAAAAGTAGTGAGTTGCCTAGACAGCATTTTTAGGCATTCAAGTTGTTTGCATTCATTGTTGTTTTCATTGCACATTGTTCTGTTGTTAACAGCTATAAACCAAGCTATAAACATGCCGACAGTTTAGCTAATTTTAACTAATCTGCTTGGCAAGATTCTCTTCTGTCCGTAGTTAACATAAATAAAGAAGTCTGTTTATAACCTGTGTAACGCTGTTCATTCCATTGAAAATGTAATGCGCATTTGTGTTGCCTTATGAATTGCATTGACATATTTCATTAAACGTTGCATTAAATTGGGCTTGTGTAGACCTGATGGAAAAATGCATTGCAGCATTTACATTGAAAAATGCTGGATGGAATTAATATATAATATGAATAATGAATATTATATATTAATTAAAATTACAAATTAAACATTTGTTACCAGTTAGGAGTCGATTCCGTCATGTAGAGCATTCTAAATCAGTCACATTTCTGTTTTTTTTAGGATGCTAACTGGCTGTCAATGTAGGCAGTGTGTTAATTTATAGAACAGAGCTTGTAGAGTTTGTGTGCATCTGCATGCATACAAGTGTGTTTGTGTGTGTGTGTGATTCCTCCGAGTGTATTGATTCAGCTGCATTCGATTAGTTCCTTTGAACTGCTGTGTGATTTTACACAAGAGCTGCCACTGCATATCAGCCTGCCTCACTGAGGAAACACACACACACAGAGAGAGAGAGAGAGAGAGAGAGAGTCTGTCACCTCTGATAACCCTCACCCCAGCAGATGGCCTTTGTTTGCTGTTCTGCTAACCTTCACCTCTTTGTATTCACAGGCGTGTTATATAAGAGCATGTACATGAGTGTGACGCTCTGGTTTGCATGATAAATGACGGATGATCTGTACTAGTGTTTGTCCTGTTGGTTAATGTTATCCATTAGAAGCAAAATCTTTTAGAACAAACAAATTCGCTGCTGCAGGCAATAAGAAAACACGACCTGGAAACTGATCTCATATTCACAGGAAGTTTTGCAGGAGGCATGCTTATGCACATGACAAATTCTTACATTCACGTTGCATATTCATATTTTTTAACCAGCATCTTTGTGTAGTTTCTGTAATAATATCTTAATTGTCATTAAAACAAGATACATTTCATTTTACTAATTTTCTATGAGATAACAAGGTATTGTAGATACATTCTCGGTGTGGCGTTATCTGTCTGTCTGTCTGTCTATCTATCCAACCATGACCTAATGTTCCATCCATCCATCCATCCCTATCTGTTATTCAATCATCCACCCAACTGTCCATCTATCTGTCCCTCCCGTCATTGTTTCATCTGTCCCTTCATCCATCCGTCCATCCATCTGTCCCTCCCTCTATTGTTTCATCTGTCTATCCATCCAACCATCCATCCAACAATCCGTTCCTCCATCCATTCTTCAATCTACTCTCCCATCCGTCCATCCTCCATCTATCCATCCGTTCATCTGTCCATCCATCCATCCATCCATCCATCCATCCCTTTCTGTTGATCCATCTGTCCATCCATCCATCCACCCATCCCAATCTGTTGATCCGTCCATCCATCTATAAGTCCATCCATCCATCTGTCCCTCCCTCCCTCTATTGTTTCATCTGTTCATCCATCCAACCATCCGTTCCTCCATCCATTCTTCCATCTATTGTCACATCCATCCATCCATCCATCCGTCCATCCATCTAGCCATCCCTTTCTGTTGATCCAGCCGTCCATCCATCCATCCCTTTCTGTTGATCCATCCATCTGTCCATCCATCCATCCATCCATCCATCTATCCATCCCAATCTGTTGGTTGATCCATCCATCCATCCATCTTTCCCAATCTGTTGATCCATCCGTCCATCCATCCGTCCGTCCATCCATCCATCCATCCATCCATCATCCATCCATCTGTCCATCCATCCAACCATCCGTTCCTCCATCCATTCTTCCATCTATTGTCACATCCATCCATCCATCCGTCCATCCATCTAGCCATCCGTTCATCTGTCCATCCATCCATCCCTTTCTGTTGATCCAGCCGTCCATCCATCCATCCCTTTCTGTTGATCCATCCATCTGTCCATCCATCCATCCATCCATCCATCTATCCATCCCAATCTGTTAGTTGATCCATCCATCCATCTTTCCCAATCTGTTGATCCATCCGTCCATCCATCCGTCCGTCCGTCCATCCATCCATCCATCATCCATCCCTATTTGTTGGTTGATCCATCCATCCATCCATCTTTCCCAATCTGTTGATCCATCCGTCCATCCATCCGTCCGTTCCATCCATCCAACCATCCGTTCCTCCATCCATTCTTCCATCTATTGTCACATCCATCCATCCATCCATCCATCCATCCGTCCATCCATCTAGCCATCCGTTCATCTGTCCATCCATCCATCCCTTTCTGTTGATCCAGCCGTCCATCCATCCATCCCTTTCTGTTGATCCATCCATCCATCCATCCATCCATCCCAATCTGTTGGTTGATCCATCCATCCATCCATCTTTCCCAATCTGTTGATCCATCCGTCCATCCATCCGTCCGTCCGTCCATCCATCCATCCATCATCCATCCCTATTTGTTGATCCATTCGTCCATCCATCCGTCAATCCATCTACCCATCCATCTGTCCATCCATCCAATCATCCATCCATTATTCCATCATCCATCCAACTATCCACCTATCTGTCCCTCCCTCCATTGTTTCATCTGCCCTCTCCCTCTGCCAATGCATTGATGAAATTAACAGTTGGATGTGCCAGAACTTTCTTCAGTTAAACAAGGAGAAAACTGAAGTCATTGCATTTAGAAACAAAGATGAAGTTCTCAAGGTGAATGCATACCTTGACTCTAGGGGTCCAACAACTAAAAATCAAGTCAAAAATGTTGGGGTGATTCTGGAGACAGACCTTAGTTTCAGTAGTCATATCAAAGCAGTAACTAAATCAAAATACTATCATCTCAAAAACAAAAGAATGAGATGTTTTGTTTCCAGTCAAGTGTCATGAAACAGGTCCATGGACTTTCATTCGCTTGCCACCAGAGGTCACTCTTCCATCACATTGTCTCTCACACCACACAGACTGTTATACATTACCCTGGACTGCATTTCCCATCATCCATTGCACTGACAACACACACACAGCTGATTGCACTAATGCTCACACCTGAGAATTATCACACAATCACACACCCAATTTATACCATGGTCTACCTTTTCCTCTCTGCCAAGTATTGTCCTGCGTATAACACTCTCCTAGTGTTAGCTGCTCTACCGAGCCTTTCTGTGTTTATGTTTAGCTCCGAGTCTGGTTCTGCGTTTAGCAATCTCTGAGTGTTAGCTGCCTTACCGAGCCAATCTGTGTTCTCTAAGTTTAGTTTATTTTGTTTATCGTCTCGTTTCCTGTTTTCTGCCCTTGTATTGTGGATTAAGTTCAAGTTTATTTGTATAGCGCTTTTTACGATACAAATCGTTGCAAAGCAGCTCTACAGGAAATTAAATTTCCACAATATATTTATATCCCTTGACAGAAACAGAGAAACAAATAGAGATATAATTAGCGTAGCTGCTGTTCCATCTAAGCAAAAATGATTTGTTCAACCCAAGCTAAAGAATAATAATAATGTACATTTGATCAGATATGACTGCAGTACAAGATTATAAAATGCATTATATGAATGCTTGGCTAAAGAGATGTCTTTAATCTAGATTTAAACAGTGAGAGTGTGTCTGAACCCCGAACGTTATCAGGAAGGCTATTCCAGAGTTTGGGAGCCAAATGTGAAAAAGCTCTACCTCCTTTAGTGGACTTTGCTATCCTAGGTACTACCAAAAGTCCAGAGTTTTGCGACCTTAGGGAGTGGGTTGGATTGTAGCGTGGTGGAAGACAAGTTAGGTACGCAGGAGCTAAACCATTTAGGGCCTTATAGGCAAGTAATAATATTTTATAAATGATACGGAACTTAATAGGTAGCCAGTGCAGAGACTGTAAAATTGGGGTAATATGATCATATTTTCTTGACCTGATAAGAACTCTAGCCGCTGCATTTTGGACTATCTGTAGCTCGTTTATTGAAGATGCAGGACAACCACCTAGCAGTGCATTACAATAGTCCAGTCTAGACGAATGCATGAACTAGCTTTTCTGCATCAGACACCGGTAGCATGTTTCGAAGCTTGGCAATGTTTCTAAGATGGAAGAATGCTGTTTTTGTAACATGGGAAATATGATTTTCAAAGGACAAGTTGCTGTCTAATATAACACCCAGATTTTTGACTTTAGAGGACGTAACAGTGCATCCGTCTAGTTGCAAATTGTACTCCAAGAGATTCTGTGTACTGTTTTTTTTGGTCCAATAAGTAATATCTCTGTCTTATCTGAATTTAATAGGAGGAAATTATTGGTCATCCTATCTTTTACATTTTTTTACACAATCTATTAGCTTAGTTGAGAAGTTTCATCTGGTCTTGAGATATATAGTTGAGTATCATCAGCATAATGAAAGTGAAAGTGAAGTGACATACGGCCAAGTATGGTGACCCATACTCGGAATTTGTGCTCTGCATTTAACCCATCCAACGTGCACACACACAGCAGTGAACACACACACACCGTGAACACACACCCGGAGCAGTGGGCAGCCATTTATGCTGCGGCGCCCAGGGAGCAGTTGGGGGTTCGATGCCTTGCTCAAGGGCACCTCAGTCGTGGTATTGAGGGTGGAGAGAGCGCTGGACAAATAATAATGAAAACTAACCCCATATTTTCTAATAATATTACCAAGGGGCAACATGTATATTGAAAATAACAGAGGACCTAGGACAGATCCTTGTGGTACTCCATACTTTACTGGTCATAATTGAGATGACTCCCCGTTTAAATGAACAAAGTGGTAGCGATCGAACAGGTAGGATCTAAACCATCTTAAAGCCTGCCCTTGAATACCAGTATAGTTTTGTAATCGATCTATGAGTGTCATGGTCTATAGTGTCGAACGCAGCACTAAGATCAAGTAATACTAGCAATGTATGCAGCCTTGGTCTGAAGCAAGAGGCAAGTAATTTGTAATTTTAACAAGTGCAGTTTCTGTACTATGGTTAGGCCTGAAACCTGACTGAAATTCTTCATAGAGATAATTTTTTTGCAAGTAGGAACACAATTGAGCAGACACAACTTTTTCTAAAATTTTAGACATAAATGGAAGATTTGAAATGGGTCTGTAATTTGCCAGTTCATTAGAATCTAGTTGTGGTTTCTTAATAAGAGGCTTAATAACCGCCAGCTTGAATGGTTTTGGGACGTGACCTAAAGATAACGATGAGTTAATAATATTGAGAAGCAGTTCTTCTGCTGCAGGTAACAACTCTTTCAGTAGTTTAGTGGGTACAGGATCTAATAAACATGTTGTTGGTTTAGATGCACTGATAAGTTTATTTAGCTCTTCCTGTCCTATAGCTGTAAAGCACTGCAGTTTTTCTTTGGGTGCGATGAATGAAGCTGAAGTACTAGACGCAGTAGAATATACATTTGATATTGTATTTCTGATGTTCTCTATTTTATCAGTAAAGAAATTCATAAAGTCAATACTATTAATCTGTGAGGGAATATTTAGATCGGGTGGCATGTGTTTATTTGTTAATCTAGCCACTGTGCTAAACAAGAACCTTGGATTGTTTTGGTTATTATCTAGGAGTTTGCGGATATGCTCTGCTCTGGCAGCTTTTAGAGCCTGTCTATAGCTGGACATACTGTTTTTCCACGCAATTCTAAAAACTTCTAAGTTAGTTTTTCTCCATTTGTGCTCAAGATTACGAGTTTCTTCCTTGAGAGAATGGGTATTCCCAGGGAAACAGTGAGTGTGCACTTTACCTTCAGCTAACATATTAGGGATTAACCCCTGTCTCACCTTTTCGGACTCTTTGTATACCTCCTTTGGATTTTTGCTCAGGTTATCGACTACCCCTCTTCTCAAGCCCTCTAGATATCGTTCACCGATCTAAGACCCACGCTTGCCCTAAGGATTAATCCGTGTCTTGCCCCTGCCATACCTGTTTGCTGTTTATTGAACTATGCCTGTTTATGACACGCCTTTGAATAAAGCTTGCACATGAATCCGCACGTTTTACGTCTCGTTCGTCCCGTTACAGAAAGACTTGGAGAAACTTGTTCATGCCTTTATCACAAGCAGAGTGGATTACTATTATGGTCTCCTCACCGGCCTTCCCAAGAAGACCATTAGACAGTTGCAGCTCATCCAGAACACTGCTGCCAGGATTCTGACTAGAACCAGAAAATCTGAGCATATCACACCAGTCCTCAGGTCCTTACACTGGCTTCCAGTTACATTTAGGATTGATTTAAAAGTACTTTTACTCGTTTATAAGTCACTCAATGGCCTAGGACCTAAATATATTGCTGATATGCTCACTGAATATAAACCTAACAGACCACTCAGATCATTAGGATCGAGTCAGTTAGAAATACCAAGGGTTCACACAAAACAAGGGGAGTCCGCTTTTAGCTATTATGACGCCCGCAGTTGGAACCAGCTTCCAGAAGAGATCAGATGTGCTAAAACATTAGCCACATTTAAATCTCGAAACTCTTCTGTTTAGCTGTGCATTTACTGAATGAGCACTGTGCTACGTCCGAAATGATTGCACTGAATTTTATGTATAATCATTTTCTATTCTTAACTGTTTTAAATTCATTTTAAAATAAATTTTTATATCATTTTAAATTCTTTGTTTTTATTATTATTTTTGTTTAATTCCTTGTTTTTATTGTTGTGGTTATTGTTATTATTTTGTATGACTATTTTACTTCCTTTTATGTAAAGCACTTTGAATTACAGTTGTGTATCAAATGTGCTAAATAGATAAACTTGCCTTGCTTTACCCATCCAACCATCCATCCATCTGTTCCTCCATCCCTCCATCCATCCATCCATCCGTCCGTATGATTCTCTCTCTTCATCTTGTGGTTTTGCTCAACAGTTGTGAAATGTAATAATGGCTGCTTCATCATTGTAAAAGACAAGGCTCTGCCCTTAATTCTGCTGTCAGCTCATTCAAGAATTCATATTTTCAAAATTCAATATAGTCTTTCATATCTAATAGGCTGAATTATACTTTTGGCCTCTAAAGACGACACTGAATATCAATAGCTACTTTGAATGCAGTTGTAGTGTGATTCTGATTCATCTCTACATCATATATTTCACAGACAGTCATATCTAGTATTCTCCACCTTACAATGAAGACTTTCATTACAGCACAAATTTCACTACATTTCTTGTTGCGACATCATTTTGTGTAAACAATCAACATTTTCACCTCCATTGCACTCTGTCCAGCATCTCCTGCTCTCTCTTTCAAACAATTACAGGTTGTGTACTCCGTGTGCATGTGTTTGTGTATGTGGTGAATGGCTCCAGTCGTGTCTATAGAACTGATATGAGAAGGAGCTTTTGCAAACAGTAAACAGAGCAGATTTATGCAGTGAAAACTCATGATTGCTTTTTGCTTTGTAACTGTATGTTTGTGCGTGCATTTAAGTGTGGACATACATTTACTAGACATTATACAGCGTTCATTCATGAGATTTACTATATTTTATAATCCAACCTGCACAAATCTAATTGTGTAGATTTAAACATCAGTTGCTAAAATTATAATGCATCAAACAAGGTAATAATTGAATATGTTGTAAATGGAAATGTTATGTTCACACATGTACAGCGTAACTCATTTGGCTGTTGTTTATTTGCTGTAGGACAGTGAGGTCTCTGAGGTGCTGTGTGTTTCTTCATGATAAGGATTGGCTGTGTGTGTGTATGTGTTTTCCATGAGGTTTATCTTTTTCCATAAGCAAAGATGTTTAAAACAAAATAAAATGTGAATCAGTACTGTAAACAATTTTTTTCCTTCATTTTAAAACTGGCACCTGTGATTTCCAGAGTATGTTATGTTAAAGTTTCAGGTATTACTGTATAAGATGCCTTTTTTGGTGATTTGTATATTGTACAGTTCATAACTGTTTTCATTATTAACTGATGTGATGGGTCATTCAGTAACTTGACTTTCTACATGGTGATCCATACTTCACAAAAACAACATTTAAAACAACATTTTATGGTAAAAAACATTAATACATACAATTGTTTACATGTACATTTTGCCATCTTTATATTAAAGTGATTGTAGTTATTTAAATTTGATTTAGAATGTTTTTAATTACTTTAATTTATAGTTTTTCAAACTGCTTACCAAGGCTGCATTTATTCGATTGAAAATACAGTAAAAACAATATTGTGAAATATTATTACAATTTAAAATAGCTGTTTTCTATTTGAATATATTTTAAAGTTACTAAATTGAATGCCCTTTCCAAATAAATATTATTTATCCAAATATTATAATATATAAATATTATTTATTCAAATATTTTAGTTTTTTTTATTACTTTAATTCATAGTTTTATAATACAATATCTAACCCATTAAAAAAATTATTTAACCATTTTGGCATATACTTTTTATACAGTGCAGAAGATAATTACTTTAGTATTTTGGTACATTGTGTTTGGTACAGTGGTACAAACTGTAAATAAAACAAAGATTATTGGAGTATGTTTCAGTCTTTCTGCTTCTTTCTGTGTAGTGTTGTAAATGTATTTCTGAGTGACAATAGGTTCTATAACAATTTATTTTTGTGTCTATGTATATTTGTGTGTGTGTTCTTTATCTCTTAGTTTTATGTGTTTGTTTTATGTGTGTGCTTATTGTGTGTGCTTCGAGGTCAGTGTTATGTAACCTTATGGCATATTATGGCTCAGCTATTAACCCCAGATTAACCTCAGACAGCAGAGGTCAGTGAGGAGAGAGAAGACAGACAGCAGGACAGCCGTCTCACATCCACAGATTTTAGCTTTATCAAATGGATATACTCTCTTTTTCTCCCTTATTATCTCATAAGCCTTTTCCAGCCATAAAACTTGATGAGATTTCACTGTGGACAAGGACCCACAGCACCGTAGAAATAGAGACCAAACTATTGACAAAATAGTATATTTTTCTTGTTGTATATATAATGTGCATGAAGAAATGTTTTTTCCGTTGTGTCTCATAAATCAGTCATAAAATCCAGCATGATCTGACTGTGATATTACAGTCTTATATTTGCATCTTTATTTTTCTTATTGTCATTTAAGTCATTTATTTACTTTTATTTAGAATTTCTTAATTTTCCTTCTAAGCATAATTTTTCTTTTTAAATACGATTTTATTATTATTATTATTTTTAAAGAAGTCTCTTATGCTCAAGGCTGCATTAAATTGATCAAAAATACAGTAAAAACAGTAATATTGTGAAATATTATTACAATTTAAAATGACTGTTTTCTATTTGAATATATTTTAAAATAAACCAATAACTTGAATCCTCATAAATTATAAGTTGATACATACTTCATTAGAAACAACAACAACAGCAAAAAATTTACAAATTGAAAACAATATTTTACTGGGATATTATATTACCTATTTGTACACTTACAGTTTGGCTTATTTAAATACAGACATTTAGTTATTTAAATTTTTATTTACAATTAGTTTTTTTATTAGTTTTTATTTTCTTAGTTTTTCCCTCTAAAAAACATATATTTCAGTATAATGCTGGCTTATTCTGTTTATAATTAGCCACATTTTCCACTGTCAGAAATCAGTTGCTGTCTTAAATTTAAGTCAGTTTAGTATGATTTAAGTAGCAAATTAAATTATATTAAACTGACTTAAAAATGAGATGAATCTCGTATTACTTAAAATGTTTAATTAATTTTGATAAGTTCACATAATGTAAAAACATATCTTGCCATATATTATTAATCCTATAATTTTTAGTTTGTCAGGGAAAAGACTTGTTAAAGAACATTGTTAGATCTGTTTAATATTTATAACCATTATCTGTACTTGTTTAGTTCAGCACTTTTGTTTTTCAGAGGGAATCATTTTTGTTGGTGTTTTTATTGGTTTTCTCTTTTTTGGCAGCCATTACTGAGAATGTTCTGGAGTCCATCTTTGGCACACAAACACACACACGCACACTCATAGCAATGCATTACCCCACAGTCCATAAATATAATCCATAAATTGGTTTAAAAGTTCCTATAACTCTAAATCCTGTTAGCAGAGCCATTTGGGATTATTGTACCTACTGAATGGTATTAATGCAAACACGTTGACCAATCGGAAGGCTTTGGTTGGCATTCATACAGCTGTAACTCAAACATTGTGTTTGTATGACCTTCACTAAATGGGTTTGATTCCTCCGAGACTTTGAGAGAGTGCACTCCTGGATATATTTATCCAGGAGTTTTAGCGGGGAGTCGGAGCAGGATTTGTTTTATTGAGGCCCGATGATGGAATTTCAGGAGAGGGAGGAGGCGGTAAAGCAGCCATGAAATTGGTGGTCGGATCAGATGTGAATCAGAGCGAAAGGAATAGAGGGGTAAGGAGAGGAGAGAGACCCTGCTGGCTGAAGGTTGGTCGGGATTAGAGGACTTCTGGGCTCTGGAGAGCCGCTCGAGAGCCAATTTTATTCTCTGGTAACTCGATCGAAGAGAAAGTCACTGGAGCCCTTTGTGTTTTGTGAGAGAGAGAGAGAGCAAGAGGGAAACATAACAATTCAGATGTTTGTTTGAGGGAAAAATAGACAGATATTGACAGCTATGTTGCATTAATTATCAGCTATTTATCTCTAATGTTTCTCCTGCAAGTTTCCTGCCAGGGAAATAAAAATCATTGAACATTGCAGCACTGTTCAGAATGCTTGAGGCTTCTTTCACAATATTTTTGGAAGAAGTCTCTTCTGCTACCAAGGCTAAAATGATTTGATTAAAATACAGTAAAATCAGTAATAATGTGAAATATTATTACAGTTTCAAAGAACTGTTTTCTATATTAATATAATTTAAAATAGAATTTGATGCAAAGCTGAATTTTCTACTTCAGTGTCACATGATCCTTCAGAAATCATTCTAACATGCTGATTTTTTTTCTTGTTTTCAGCATTAACTTATTTTTAGTTTAGTGCTGAAAACATGAAAAATAATCTTAATTGAATAAATATTCTCTAAAAACACATCATAAACAGTTTTGCCTCTCTAACAATTATAAAAATAATAATTGCTAACTAAATACATTTACAAAGAATTTTGCATTATGGGACAGTTTGTTCTCCATTTAATCTCACTGCTGTTGAAATATGGATGAAAAGGGAAAAATTTAAAGTAATTGAAAAAATGTTATCAATTAGAGACCTAAAATAGTAGAGGTTGAGACTCGGGTTCAATCTTATGCTTTTAGACTTCAAAGATGTGCTCATTTAGCATTAGCACAGTCACGTCAAGAGCCTCTCATTAACACTTGAGCTGGATGACGGAAGGATCCTAAACATTAAAGTTTGTCTGAGGAAACTCTGCATTCGTGTCAGTCTTCCAGTGAAGCAACCCTTCATCAGTCCACATCAGACTAGCAGCAGGATGTTACTGTTACCATGGCAGCTACATGCTAGAAAAACACCTTGAGTTTATCACTGCCGTCTCTCACCTCCACAAACACTCCTGCAGCCACGACCTGCCGCAATCATTCTCAATTCAAAATCTTTATCATTAAAAGCTGTGTAGTGAAGACAGACTTTGGTTTGGATGGTGCAATTTAGCTAACTGATTCATTCAGTGCACTGGTTCCAAAAAATTGCTGATTCATTTGTTCAGTTGTGTTTGCAAAAGTCATTTTGGACTGTTTTATTTTTGGTGATTCATTTGGTTCATTTTAGTGAAATTTAGTTGGTTCGTTTGTTTTGATGATTTCCTTCTATTTTAATTAATTTTGAAAGTTGATCCCTTGATTCATTTGATTAATTTCAGAAAAGTCATTGTGATCATTTCACTTGCTTTTTTTATATTTTTTAAATTTAATTTAATAAAATTTTTAATTAAAATGTCTATTACATTTTGATTAACTTTTATTAAATGCTTTTAGTATATATTTATATCAAGGTTTATGCTGTCACCCCATTGAAATACCCATTGTTATTTTATATAAAATATGTATATATGTAAATATATATATGTATATATATCTATATGTATATGTGTGTGTGTGTATATATATATACATATATATATGTTCTTAATTAGCTTCAGAGTATCTACTTTTTGTTAGTATCTTATGTGTAGTGGACTACTTTTCAAAAGCTTTGAACTGATTTAAATGACTACTGTAGTTTGATCACTGATCTGTATGTGTGTGTGTGTGTGTGTGTGTGTGTGTGTGGTGGTCAGTCTGCGGTGTCACTTTGCGCTCTGCTGATTTAGGATTCGACCTCATCAGAATTCCGCTCTTGTCAAGCGTTAAAGTAGGAGAGAGAATTGACTGTCACTCCTTAATTGATAAACTCGGGCTCTTTCCCCTCCATGAGCAGCAGCAGCTGCCAATCAATAATCATTGGGCTTCTGCAGATGAGGGAATGTTTAGATACATCTAAAATCCTCTGTGTGTGTGAGTGTGTGTTTGAGTCGTATTTGCAGATTAACGCTAGAACACACTGCCTGCAGTGAACACTAGGAGAATTCCTGCTCCCTACGACTCAAGGGCAAATGAGTGTCTGTCAAACAGTGCGCTTGTGTATTTGTCTTTGAAAAGAAATTGTAGGTACAAAATATTTGTCACCTGTGTGCAGAAAAACAGAGTGCCTCCCTATCTTTCTGTCAAACAATTATTTTACAAGTAAGTTATAAATGAAAAATATTTATGATTATAATAAAATTATTTTAAATCATTTAAATAATTTTTTTTTAATTGAAATTATTTGTACTTATTTGTAAATACAGCATCATTACTAAATATATTTCATGAAGTAAAATCATATAATCTCATTCATTAAAATATCACGAGTTTTGTCAAATTTTGTAAAAATGTAATTGATTATTTAAGTATATTGTGCATAAGTCATACGGGCCACTTAGTTTACAGTTATTCTGTGGTGCTTTTTGTTGTTTTGAAGATTGATAGCTCTAGTCCTGATTTACGTTTATTACAGAATATGGAAAATAGAGGCCAGTATATTATCAAAAAACACTTTCACAAAAGAAAGTAAGAAAGAATGAGTAAATGCGGACAATTTTATTTGAAAGTTTTTCATTGTGACATTTATTATTTTTTATGTATAATTAAGCATTCAGTATTTGAAGCAATCACTCATAACATAAAAGCTATTGCTTTTAAAAAGCAAAGTTTTGCATCGTCTGGCACCACTCAAATGTGATTTAAAAGATGTAACTTCAGTTTTTATAAAGCCACAAATTACAAAAAAAAAAAAAATCTATGTGATGGCTCCAATAGTCTGTTGTGTGTAATTTTGTAGTTCTGCTTTAATGTGTAAATGTGTTGAGCAGAAGTGTTTATCTGAAGATATTCAGAGGTAATTCCTGGGAAATCTCAGTGGGGAGCTGTGCTTTCTCCAAACAACCCTCATTCACTATCTTACCTCTGCATCTGAGGTGCGTGTGTGTGTGTGTGTATTTATTTTGCCCGCTCAATGGCTTTAGCATAATTGTCTCAGAAGCTGAAGCACTTATTTCTTTGTATACATTATCTGCCGTCTAATCAGAGGGAAGATGATTGGGAATGCCTGAAATATACTCACTCATACATTCATACAAGCCTCAATCAAACAGCATGAGTTATACACAATCTCTACTGGTGGTGTTTCAGTTTGTCTACTTCTCAAAGATAGTGACTTATTCCAAACAATTGCTTCAAGCTGTATGTATTTTGACTGTTTAGTAATGCATAAAATACAGATCATCTTTGCAGATATTTAGGAAACATGCTTAGTTCACATACTTGTTTCTCTGAAAAACAATGCAATAGCCATTTATTCTGCTTCTGAAATGTGCGTTCCGTGTCGGAATGTTTATATTTTGGGCTGTGTGACTCCACCCACTGCAAATTTAGTATTATGAGATCCTGGGTCGCCAGTTGTTGGAAAACACCTCGTTTTGCAGCTATGGGAGCCAACAGTCACAGTTTTCTACCCAACCTAAAATGCCTCAGCATCCATCTAATAATCTGTATGACCCAGAGGCATAATCAACTGGTAAATCAACGCATGAACAGTGTAAGGCTTGTCACCATTGTTCTTTGCACTCGTTCACATTTCAACCACTAACCGCCAGTATTAGATGCTGCACCTTTAACATAAATGCTGTTTTAAATCCCTGTAAAAATAACCGTTCTTTTTTTGGCATTGGTAGTTCCATGAAGAACTGCAAACAGCCATGTAAATTTTCCATTCTACAAAAGGATTTATAGTGGAAAATGTTCTTTTAATAAGCAAAATGATCTTCACAAACACACAGCAAGGTGTTTTCTTTTAAAGAAATTGACTGAAAGGTTCTTTTGGAACTAAAAGTGGTTCTTCTGGCATTGCTGTGCAAAAAGAGAAAAAAAAATGGAACCTTTGTTTTTGAGAGTGTAATAGTATTTCTAATAAGCATCTTTTTTCCTTGTATTTATTTATTATTAATATTATATATTTTTTGCAATAATATGCATTGGTTTATCATTAAACATAAAAACAGCATTTTAGAGTATTTTAATGCATTTAGGAAAGTAATTATGGCCGTTTTTTATATTAGTAGAAATATTCCCAATATAAGCCATAAGACTTTTAGTATAATATCTGTGTTGTGAAGAGTGTATGCTAGAACATTTTGCCAGAACATTGTGGTTTCATGCATTTCCACAGTGGTTTAAATTGGTTAAACATGGCACTAGCTTCATCTTGGCAGTCATTATGCCATACTTTAATGTTTTTAGCATGTATATAGAAAATACGTAGTCAAAAATCATCCTAGAATATGGTAATTCTCTTGGCCCGTTTTATGCGGCGTGGCAAACCCAGACTCTTCTACAGAAACAAAAGCCATATGCGTATTTGGGAGAGAAAGAGTGTTTTGTTGTATGTGTATGCTATCATGTGTTTTGGCATTTAAAAGCCTGCGTGCAAGATGAGCGTCAGTGTTTAATGTATGTTTGTGTGAGTTGATGAACACTGGTAATTGATGATGTGCTGCCAAAAAATGTCTGACAGATTCCCAAAAGTAAAAAGATATTTTGGAGCAGATAAACAGAGAGGGATTTTGAAAGCGCCGGTCTGAGCCCATAGAGAGCCCATTAGTCTAATTGATGGACGCTCGCCACAAAGTCCAGCCTGCTTCAGACCTCTTATGAAGCCGCCGCACGTTTAAAGGACACAAGGAAACATTTAATGGCTTTGCAAATAAACAAATGATCCGCCTCCCATATAAGAGTATGAGTTTGTGGGTCGTTCGATGAAGCAGGTCCCTGTTTTAGTTTCATAAGATGAATTTTAAACATTCTCTATCAAATAAATAATCTGGTTGTGTAAGTAAATTGCATCTTGTCATCTCAAACTGATCTGAAATATGTCAGGATGAAAATATGCTTCAGATAAGTTAGACAGTTACTTTAGCATCGCAAACCTTGTTCTCTGGGTCATGAAACTACAGGATGCATTTTAGAAAGAGAATTTAATTGAAATATTCTCTTTTGAGTATTATAAATGATGCAGGCAAGACTGACAAGAACAAAATCTGATAAAACTAACTTTAACTTGTCCCTGAAGAGTTTAAAAACACTTCAGAAACAGAAGGAATAGTTCATGCAAAAATAAACATATGCTGAAAATGTACTCAGCCTCAGGCCATCCAAGATGTAGAAGAGTTTGTTTCTTCTTCAGAACAGATTTGGAGAAATCATCACCAATGGATGCTCTGCAGTGAATGGGTGCCGTCAGAATGAGAGTCCAAACAGCTGATAAAAACATCACAATAATCCACTTAAAAATGCCTAAATGATGGATTTGTTTCTTACAAACGCAGCTTTTGACTTAATTCATTAACTGATGGACTGAAGTGGTGTGGATTATTGTGATGTGTTTATCAGCTGTTTGGACTCTCATTCTGGCGGCACCCATTCATTTCAGAGGATCCATTGGTGATTAAGTGATGCAATGCTACATTTCTCCAAATCTGTTATGCTGAAGAAACAAATTCATCTGCATCTTGGAAGGCCTGAGGGTGTATAAATATTCAGCTAATTTTCATTTTTGGGTGAACTATCCCTTTAAGGATATAGATGCATACAAATGATGACAGACTTGTCATTATTGGCTAAACTGTCCTGGTAAAGCTCATGTATATTATAACTGACTGATAATTAAATCAGATTCCCATTAATTGTGTTTATTATTTGAACATACTTTTCTGTACAGCAGTGTTCATCACTGGTCTGTCTGCAAGTTGTAAAAAAACAGAAGCACTGTTGAACCGTTTCTATGTTTACATATCTAATTATACTGCAGATACAGGTTTAATTATACAGATATCTGTTGTGCAAATAGTTTTCTGTGTGTCTGCTCTGTGAGGTCTCTAGTGTCTCCTTGTTGGACACAAACACAGATCCACACATCACGGAGCGCACATGGTGTGTATAATGTGACCAGCTCAGTGTGGGTTAGCATGTGTGCCATGCTGTCCTGCGGGACTGAGAGACGCATCTGCAGTCGAATCACTGGAAGACCGGACCAGACCTACAAACACAGTATGACAGCGAAAATGCTATTAGAGAGTATTATGGTGGTGGTGTTTTTTTTTTAACTACAGTAAATAAAAGTACATTTTAAATGACTAAATTTAAGTAAAATTAGTATATGAATTACTGATTGCATTTACTTTGCTTTTGTCAAATGTTATTGGGATATTAAATAACAAATACCACTGTGGCAGTAGTATGTAAAATACAATTTAAAAATAAATATATATAAATATATATTGCCACATGCACAGCTTTTTCCCCACTAACTTGGTAGCAATGTAATATTTCAGCCAATCACAGCCATATCACCCTGCAGCCCAAGACCGGTTGCTCACTGAAGCTAAGCAGGGTTGAGCCTGGTCAGTACCTGGATGGGAGACCTCCTGGGAAAACTAGGTTGCTGTTGGAAGAGGTGTTAGTGAGGCCAGCAGGGGGTGCTCACCCTGTGGTCTGTGTGGGTCCTAACGCCCCGGTATAGTGACGGGGACACTATACTGTAAAAAGCACCGTCTTTCGGATGAGACGTTAAACCGAGGTCCTGACTCTCTGTAGTCATTAAAAATCCCATGGCACTTCTCGTAAAGAGTAGGGGTGTAACCCCGGTGTCCTGGCCAAATTCCCTCTACTGGCCTTTGTCTATCATGACCTCCTAATAATCCCCATCCACTTGATTGGCTCTATCACTCTCTCCTCTCCACCTGTAGCTGGTGTGTGGTGAGCGCACTGGCGCCGTTGTACTGTGGCTGCCGTCGCATCATCCAAGTGGATGCTGCACACTGGTGGTGGTTGAGGAGAGACCCCCCCCACATGATTGTAAAGCGCTTTGGGTGTACAGCAATACACAATAAATGCGCTATATAAATGCATCATTCATTCATTCAATCAGTGTTATTTTACTATTACTGAAATACTATTGAAGTTTTATTAATATTTTCAACTAATTTTTATATTAAAATTTCTCATTTTCAATTTAATTAATTGAAATTTTAGTAATTATTTTTTCAGTTTTATTGTTTGGTATTTTAAAAATTTTTTTTTTTTCAGTTTTAGTTTTTGTACATCAATTTACTAAAAGTGAATTTAGCAGAAATTAAATACGTTGTGTGTAAGTTGTAAATATCCATTTATTTTAGTTCATGTTTAACTAAGACTGTAAAAAAGCTATAGGCCTAAATAAAACAAATATTTAAGTTTTACAAGTTTTACCATCATCTTCAAAATTTCATGTTCAACTCAATGTGTTACTTGCTCTTACTGTGATATTTACTAAAGATTTTGGTTGTGAAAATGATTTCTACACCATTTTCCCCTCAGTTTATAATAACGAAATATAGTTCATAATGTTTACAGTTTGCAAATTAATATAGAAATCAACTGACCAGATTTTGTTTTATGAAAACTGTTTTACTTATTTGCCATGATGAACCCTTGATAAATGGCTTTTCAGACATGCTCTGCTGCTTAGTACCATGAACTCATTAGTTAACTCATAATTAAAACAGATTACACATGCATATAGATAAAGTCATCATCACAAGCCGGCATGCCTTGGCTTTAGGAGCTTGCATGCGGTTTTTCTTATACAGATTTACCTCTTGAACAGCTTTGTTTTGTTTGGTTTACCTCGTGAACTGGCCTTTTGTTCTTTTCTTTCCGCCGTCAGGGTTTGTTTACCATGATGACTTTAGTATCTAGCTGAACCCCAGCCACAGCGCTGCAAAGTCTGCCTTAAACAGCATCCATACAGTTCAATGGCCTTAATTTGGACTCTTACAGTTGCCAAACCGTTAATTTGCAGTCACAGGTGTTTGTGTATATCAGCTATTTTCATGAAAGTATCAAAAATGGCTCATCCAATCAGATTAGAGAGTCTATTTAAAGTCCATTTTACCATGTGTGTGGTAGAATTAGGCCTTATCTCTTAATACACTCGTTAGGACCTTATCAATGGTTTAATGCTAATTAAGACAGTTTAAAGTGACAGCTAATGAGGAACCAGATGCAATGTTCACTACAAACTGTTAGCACATGAGCATTCTGCAGTTAACACTCATGCACTATAAATAATTCACACTACAGTCACATATTTTCATATTTACACTTGAACGTTCATATAAACAGCCTCTCTCGTACAGATCAACACCAAAGCATCTGTTGGTGTCCCACACCGGCCAGCCTTCAGTTCTCAACAGTCTTCAATTAAAGCCAGCATGTGTTACTCGGATCCTCCTCTGTAAATGTTCACCGACTGTTTTAAATGGCACTTTTCACTGCATCCGTTCACTGACTAGCATTAATCAAACCAGAACTTCCTCTCCAAATCCACATAGACTACATTGCATGTTTTATTTTATTTATTTATTTTGGACATACACTGGGGCCAAAATTTTTTATTATTATTTTTTTTTAAGAAGTCTCTTCAATCAATCAATCAATAATTTTATTTCGGTCCTCACAGTCAGCGTTTCACAAAATAAATAAATATACATAATTACCGAAAAAGGTGTAGGCCAAAACCATGCTTATTATGCCTACCCTTTATACATAGTTAACTGATGAGCGACACTTTTCACTAAATTAGATAATACAAGATAAACAATATTACAAAAACATTTCCCAAAGTGTACATACATAATTCAAAACAAACATAATAACAAAAATACACATTCCAGCTATTACTTCAATATTTTAACTTATTTATTGATACTGAGTCATAAAATTATCACCTTATTTTTATACATTTTCTTAAATTTGCAAAGTGAATTAATTACATTTAATTCCTTATCACATATTCCTTTGACAGATAAACACTTACTTTTGACATTAGTTATTGCCATTACTTTTTTAAACATAGATTATACTGACTTTCTCTTATTTTGAACAGCCTCTGAATGTAATTTGGAAGTAAATTATTATAAACTTTGTACATTAACTGTGATGTATATCAATCAACTAAATCACAAATTTGAATGCATGTAAATTAATAAACAATTAATTTGTTGGTTTGTAATAATCAACCCTTTTAACAATCCTAATAGCTTTCTTTTGTAACATTTACATTTATTCATTTAGCTGACGCTTTTATCCAAAGCGACTTACAATTGCTATATATGTCAGAGGTCGCACGCCTCTGGAGCAACTAGGGGTTAAGTGTCTTGCTCAGGGACACATTGGTGTCTCACAGTGGATTCGAACCCGGGTCTCTCACACTAAAGGCATGTGTCTTATCCACTGCACAAGTAATGTATGGAACTATGAGCGCAAAATACAATATACAGAAAGTTTTTCATTCAAAATATTTAATTCTATTGAATATTGCAATGGATTTGGACATTTTTGTTTTTACATGATTTATATGTGATTTCCAACATAATTTATGATCAGTTATAACACCCAAAAATTTATTTTCTTGCACACTTTCTATTTCCTCATTGTTAATACTTAATTTAACTTTGTCGATTACTAAATATAATAAACTTTGTTTTACTTAAATTCAGTGAAAAGTCTGTTATCATCAAACCATTTCTTGAAAACCATCAGTTCAATTTCGACTGTATTCAGAAGCTATTCCAATTTTTTCCCCGAACAATATCATTTTGTATCCTCAGCAAACAAAACCATTTTTAATACTTTAGACACTTTACAAATATCATATATGTACAGTACAAACAACTTAGGGCCTAGCACCGAACCTTGCAGAACACCACAAGTACCTTTCATTAAATCTGATTTAACATTATTTATTTGTACAAATTGATATCTGGCATCGAGGTAAATTTTTATCCAAGCAAAAGCTTTCCCTCTTATACCATATCTCTCCAGTTTCATAATTAATAATCCATAATCAATAGTGTAAAAAGCTTTTTGTGAATCTAGGAACACCCCCACAGTATATTCATTATTATCCATTGAAGAAGAAATCTCTTCTACCAGTTCCATCGTAGCCATTGAGGTCGACCTGTTTGTTCAAATATTTTCTCTAAGATTTTTGAGAACTGGGAAATAAGAGAAATTGGTCTGTAGTTGGAAAAAAGATGCTGATCTCCACTTTTAAAAATAGGAATAACGTTATCTGTTTTCATATCACTTGGGAATATTCTTAAAAAGGACTGATTACAAATGTGTGTAAATGGTTTTACTATATATTCTATAATTGTTTATTAACGACATGTCAATATCATTACAATCAGTGGAATATTTATTCTTAGTTGTTAACAATGTCAAGTATTTCCTTTTCGTCAACTCCCCTTATAAACATTGAATAATCATTACTGGAAATATTCATTTCATCTATCCTATCCCCAGTTCTCTGCTCCACCATCACTTTTTACAATATTTACAAAATACTCATTAAATTCATTGACAATGTCATTCATTTTATTTATACTTAATTAATCATCATTAACAAAATAATTTGGGTAATCTACTTTTCCAGTATTTTAGTACTTTCCATGTTGTTTGTATGTTATTCTTATGCTTGTCCAGTAAGTTATTATAATAGTCTTTTTTACAAAATCTTATAATACTTAATTTATTTTTATGTATCTTATATTTATTTACGGGAAACAAACCAAATATGGGCATGGAAACACAGGGAGCACTGGAAACACAAGACACACACAACAGAGGTCTGACAGATATTATATATATATATATATATATATATAATTTCATATATTATATCATATATTATATCATATTAGAATGATTTCTGAAGGATCATGTGACACTGAAGACTGCAGTAATGATGCTGAAAATTCAGCTTTGCATCACAGGAATAAATTATATATTTTTAAATGTATTCAAATAGAAAACAGTTCTTTGTAAATTGTACAAATATTTTACAATATTACTTGATTGTATTTTTGATCAAATAAATGCAGAGGAAAAGAGACTTCTTTCATAAACAATACAAAAAAACTTAATTATTCCAAACTTTTTGCCACCATGATGATTTCTTTATATATTAACTGTACTTTGGAGTACCATACAAACAATATTATGCAGAGGTTTATGGGTATTCTGGACTGTGGGCGTCACTCTGGTATTTTGGGGCAGTAACTATAGTGTGTTTTGGCACGGGACCGACTGATGCGTTACATGCTCAGGTCTGACATCACTGTAGGTGTTATTAAGATGGATGAAGAGATGAGCAAATGCAATCGGATGGTTTTAAGAGCATAACCCTGAAGCTCTAAACACTTTTGAAATCCTGAGATGCAGTATCTTGTTAGAGGTGTTTGCTAAGGCAGCACTGCTATTATTATTGCTCAGAGATTTGAAAAGTCGTCAAGTACATTTATGCTTACATTTATGCATTTAGAAGACGCTTTTATCCAAAGCAACTTACAAAAGAGGAACAAAAGCAATTTGTCAAAGAGCCAACTATATTTGTAATATTCAGTGGCAGGTTTATTAGACAACTAGATTAGGAAGCAAACTAGAGCAAGTAGCAAGTACAAACTTTAAGTACTAAAACATCCGTGCATTGTTTTAATACCCGTTTAATATTACTAGCATTATGTTGTTCAAATAAAATTTAAATTCTCAAACTAAGCATAATATTCCTTAATATATAACAAATTTATAAATTTGGTTAAAATAAGGAGATGATAGCATTATGATAATATAGCACATTGATAATATATGATAAAATTATAATATATCACATGTATCAATTTCATTTCTTTTACTGGTTGAAATGATGAGATGAGATGCCAGTCAGTAAAGTGTTATACTGGCTGAATATTATCAAAGAAATAGTCTGTAATGAACAATTATTTGATATATCATTTTTTTTTATATAATTTGTTTTTAATATATAAATTATGCATTCTATCTTATTTTACATTTAATTGTAATATTTGTAAAAAAGGATATTTAAAATGTGTATTAAATATACAATATATGTAGTATTTATCATATTATGGATATGTTATGTTGAGTTTTTCCCCTGTACTGTATGTGTTGGCTCTGTTCCATTTTTACCTCTTTCCATTTATCTTTCTTTTTGCTTTTCCCCATTAATCAGTTTTTCTTCCTGTCCTACACACACATACACACACACACACACACACACACACACACACATCCTCTACTGAGGCATGCAGCATGCATGAAAGAGGATTTCCTGAAGACCAAAGAGGGCCATTACCCAGGGGTCATTAGGCCTCAAGTAGAGCATGTCAGCGCTGTAACTCTATTTGTGTGTGTGTGCATTCATAACACACATTTGCATGAACTTCTGTACATGCAAGAAAGATGTGTGTCGCACGTTTTCATGTAGTTGCATGTGAGTTCAGAAATGACCGTAGACTCTGATTTATCCAACACAAATACTATATTTTAAAATTTCAACATTTCAGTTGAAATCACCAAATAATGTTTGGTATATTATTTTAGACTTCATTTGTGGTTATTATTCAGTCATTCTTCTATTCAGTTTTAGCTGGACAGTCTTTGGTTGTCATCTTATTTAAAAACAGCATTGCATTTGTTTTATTCTTGACATTTAAGAAGGTCTATAGCATGATCGCCCCGCTGAAAGTACATTTAGCCCCTGCTGGCTCCCGCCGGTTAAAATGCTCGAGAAACAGCATTAAAAGCATGCATATTTTTATTGCTCATGCAATATTCAGAGTAAAATGTCTTTTACAGTCACATGTCGTCGTGGGAGTTAAAAACAGGATGGCGAGAAATCTTCCAAATGCACAAATTGTATCATAATAGAAATGAAATTTGTGAAATTGCATTTTTTTCCAATCGAACACATTTAAAAGCATTATTCAGATGGGACTGCAGTTCCCTAACTTTGTCATTTCGGTTCCATTCAATCTCTCAACTTATTCTGCTTCACTCATCTGGGATAGATTGAAATATGACATACAGTATGGTCTTGTACTCGCAGTCAAATGTTGAAATGTTTGCACAGTTTTTCCCAAGTCTCCTCACACACTTTGTATTTCTTAAGTTGAAATGATAAGGCTCCACGCAGAGAATAATGCTTCTTCAAATGTTTTGCTTTGTTCTTTGCTGCCATCTTGATGCACGTTAGTGAGTATCTGTAACACCCACATCCAGAATATAAACCAGAGATCCCAGTCCCGTCTGAATCAGTGCATGACAGACGCTCTGTGTTCATAACTGTAAGTCAAGAGAGCTCATCCAGTCCAAATAGTGATAAAAATGTTTTCAAAACATCTCAGATCAACTGCTAGTGCACTTCCTTCAGCTCTAATGAATCTGACTGATGAAACATCACTGCCTTACGCCATCTCTGAGGCTTGGCTGAGCGTGCGTGCGTGTGTGTGTGTGAGTGACTTATCATCAGTTTAAGACACTCTGGCATTTGAGCATAAAACTCCCAGAATGCCCTGCAGCTGGTGGGAAAGGTCTGTGCTAGTGTTTTGCAGTCTGAGGACGACACTCTTATCTCTTGTCAGCCGCTGATGAATCTTTATTGTAAATCAGATGATGCCCATGACAATTTATTGACTTGCCATTAGGTGTATGAATTCAGTTTGTTTATTTAGCTTATGCATATTTAAAAGACTAATGTATAAGAAAGCCAAGTTTTTTTTTTAATGCCAGGGGGTTTCAAACTATTTTTGCTTTAGAGAAAAAAAATTAAGCTTTAGTGTTACAGAGTTTGAGATTATTACAATTTAATTTTGTTTTAAGATGGAAATGGTTGGAAATCATGAAATATGATTTAATATATAAAATGGTCAATATTGAAGAAAATGTGTACGTATTTATATATGTTTTATTTATTTATTTTAAGTTTTTATGTACTGGTAAATATTATTTATCATAACAAAATAAATATTTATGTATGTATATGCATTATTATAATACCACTTTTATTTATTATATTATATTATTGGCTTAATTGTTCAACAAGTGTTATTTATAATAAATAGAGAATGAGTAAATACATATTTTAAATAAATACATATTGATTGATGTAAAAATATAATTAAAAATATAATTTAATTATTTTATATTCTATTTAATTATCTTTTTTAATGGTTTAATTATCTTTTAATTAATGTAATTGTTCAACAAGTCTTTTAAGTATGTATTCTAATTATATGGATGCTTTATTTAAAAAAAAAATCTATAATATATCATAAAATGGTAAAATAAATAAATAAAAATCGATTAAAAATAAATAAATGAATAAAAATCAATCAATCCTCATATTTGGGGTGGATTGTCCTCCCAACTGAGTTCCCTGTTTCAGTAAATACATCACATCATGGAGTAAAATTTATTCTGTATTTGTTTTAATGTTGACTGTAAGTATGAAAAACTATAATAAGAGCTATTATCATAGGTCCTTGGTTTTTCCCAGGCTTATATATCAGCAAACCTGACTCTGTGTGGTGTAGTAAAGCGGTGTTAAACACAGACCAGCACTGAGGGTCTGTGCACTCGGCGGGCGAAAGGTCTGTTGTCCAGGTCATTTTTCGTAAGCTGAACATAGCGCTGCACGGCCAGAGAGAGGAGAAATGGATAAAGAGAGCAGAAGATAAGACAAGTGTGAGTGGGCCGCTGGAGCCTGCATGTGGACGGGCTATTTTAGTATTACTGAAAGAAAGCTTCGTGCCCTCTTCCTATCTTAGAGACAGGAGTCATACACTATGATTAATTTCTCTCCAAGCATGTCTTACTTGCGTGTGTGTGGGCCGTGCATGCATGCGATTATGTATCCAGGTATGTGAGTTTCCCCCTCGGCTCTGCCTTCAGCATCTGGGATCAACGCTGCACGTTTCTGCCTCTTTTCCCTGATCAGTATCTGATGGCTCCTGACAGGCTCTTTCACCACTCATGGCTCTCAGCCCGGTGGGGATCGATGGAGTTTAGGCCATTCATCGGTGTGTTTTACTCTCACCCGTCGTTCAGATGCTCCAGTATGCTGTGTCTCGTTGAGGAGCCGAGCGATTGCTGGAAAACCCGTTTTACCTCATTTCCTGCGTTGTCTGTCTTTCTGCCTCCTGTAGGAAAGGAAAATCCCAAATGTGATCTCCTTTAACATCTCAATTGTTTATCCTAGTCAGCATTCAGATTAAACAGAGACTGAAATCAGCATGAAATCTTACTGATTGTATTTATGTTCCTGTTCCAAAAACAGTTTGTCTTCACAATCTTACAAACTTGCTCTGCCTCTGGAACAAATTTCTGTTTTGGATGATGTCACCTAGGCCACGCAAGCTGTTGACTAATGTTAATCTTATTGATGTTTTTATTGGAAATGTTCTAATTCTTATGATAAAATTTCTGTTTTCTTCAGAAATGTATTAAATTAAAAAGAGTTTGAATGCTGTTTTACAGGGCTGCATGATTAATCAAAATAAAATATGAAATATAATAATAATAATAATAATGTTATTTTTATTGTTGTTGTTATAGTCATACTGATACAGTATATAATTACAAAATTTTCTGTCCAAATCATGTAGCCCTACAAACAAGCACAGCAAACCTGGAGCTTAAAAAAATATTGCAACTAAATTTTTCATCATAAAATCTCTATAGTAGATTTGTCCCCAAATCATGCAGTGAACAAGCCCAGTATTGCCAGATGTGTCGTCTCTAGATGTTAAAATATCTTGAGTGTCTCAAACTATGCTCAGATTTAGCAAGATACCAAAGTCTGACAATTTTGACAAAATCCGTCACTATTTCTCATTAAATTCTTCTAAAATCAAATAATCTGTATGTAAATTATGCTATACACATTCATTTTATACAGTAGTCATTGTGTCATACCAGCACCCCTGGATCACGGCAGTGACAAACACATTTTTTCAGAAAATGTAAAATCTAGTGTCTATTTTTCTTTCTTCGGGCATTTTAGGAGAAACATCTGAGAAAGCTGATCCTTAAACAAAAGCGAACTCTGAACTCCATTAAGATCAGCCTCCGAGCTATGAAATTTTCCACTAGGCTTTTCACTTTCTCTCTGTCTCTTCCTCAACACAATGTAAGACTCAATTAGGGAGAACAGCGATCTACAGCAATGTCAAACACACTCCATTGGTCTCCTCTATGCTCAGTTAAGCTGCTTGTGTGTCAGGCGCGTCTGCAGAGGAAGAGGGATCAGTGCCTACTTCTCATTTTCAGCGTTGGCCACTTCCCAGGAATCAATACTTTTCTGATGGTTGGCTGGATTCGGGAAAGGGGGTGGCGGGGTCTCCTCATTACGCTTTCACTAAGGGGCTGATGCTTAATGTGTCTAGCCTGAAGGAGGCCTGCTCAACCCATTTACTCTGGTAAAAATAACATATACACTCATAATTATACTGAGATTCAGTGGCAGTGTAAAGTAAATGGACATATTTCACATTTAAGAGATCTTTTCACATAAATGTGAGGGTTGGAAAAAATAAAATGAAATTCTAAAAATTATTTATTCAGTATTTATTTCTTTTACATAAAGTATGATGGAGCTTGTTTTTGACACAGTACCACCATAATAATACATTTTATTTTATTATTTTTTGTTTTACTTTTTACATTTTATTTTAAACTAAAAGTATTTTTATTTCATTTAAATGAAATTATTTTATTTTACATTTCATATTAATTCATCATTTTTTAATATAATATTTATTTAATTTAAATACATTTAATTTAAATAATTGCACAATAATTGCCCAACTTTAAATAAGTGCACTAGCAGTATTTTATATTTGTTTTATTTTGTATTTTATTTTACACTATTTATATTTTTAATTTAATGTATTTTATATTGTTTTGTTTTATTTAACTTTAAAAAAAATGAGAATGAATAACATTCATTTAATTATTAATCTGATTATTTAATTATTTTCTTTTATTAGTTGTGTTTTGGTTAATAAATTGTTAAATCAATGGTCAGTGTTTATTTAAATGTGAAGGTGAATGCACTAGCAATTCAATTGATTATAACTACCGCTGAATTTCACGAGGGATCAATACAATATGCAGCTTTCTACCACTTTAGGTCATTCCCAATGCATTTTCCATGTATGTCTCTCTCCTTAAATGCTACATATCTTTAATCATGTTCCCTTGAATCTCTGTACATTTTTATTCAGTCGCTCTCTCTCTCTCTCTCTTCAGTCTGTCTTTGCTTCTCCTTCACTCTTTCCGTTCCAGGAGCGGTGTGATGTGTTTTTACAGAAACTCTGATGCACTGTGCTCTAAAGAAAGATGCCATCATCATGCATATAGACAATCTAAAAATGAATGGCCGAACATCTCAGGTTTCCATGTCTGCATGAATGCATTCTTATATCCAGCCAATCGGTTCTTCTCAACTCAGTGTCAAACTGGCCTCATGAAAGTTGCAAAAGCAAGTTGGCAGTAGTATTTAATGACTACAGAATTAGTATTAATCAAATACACCCTAAAGAACAAAATGGTCTGTCATAATATCTGATCCATATCTGTGATCTTAAATCATACTGTAACAAATTAGGTGTAAAAAAAATCAAGAAAAATCTCTTTAACATTTGTATTTGCACTTAACATTTACATAAACATTTATGAATCATTTTTATTTCTAGTGTTTATCATAAATAAATATTTGAAGTATGATCCTTGACACCCCCCCCCCCCCTCATTTTTTTGTGCTTAATTATTTATGGTAAGATGTAAAATTATAATAATATATCAATCAGAATCAATAAATTATTTGGTTATTCTTATATTTACATCCACATTATATGAATCCTTTCTATTTAGTGTATACCATAAATAATAATTTTTTGTGGTCCCTAATTACTTAAAGTAAGGTGTAAAATTATAATATATATGATAATCATATTCTAATATGTGCATATTCTAAGTTTACATCTCACTGTAATTGGCCACCATTCATTTTGAATATATAAACTAAATCAAGCATCATTATTACTATTGCTTATAATTAAAAATTAATTATAATATTAATTTTTAATAAAGATTTCTAAAGCTGTGCATATGCAAGCATACTGTCAGTACAACCATTTAATGTTAATATAGATAAATATAATAAAATTAATATATTTTTTAATCCCAAATCTAAACTCAAATACTTATCAAGTATATGAAAAATGTAACAGACAGACAAATGTACCGTGACAATAATTTTCATTGCAATTTTCTAGAGATCTTAAATTGTCATTGTCAGTCTCTTCAGAGTCCACTACCGCTTTCAAAATGGACAAAAGAGGTTTACTTTGTTTGAATCTTTCGAACGTGTAAATGATTACAAACACACAGCAGGGAGCAGAAAATGAATGCAAAGGAACTTAACAGATGCTGGCAACCTAAATCATGATGCAATTATCCATCATGCAAACGCACATGGAAAATAAGGACACACTGAATGCAGGAGTGACAGTGTTGTGTGTGTGTGTGAGAGAGAGCGAGAGAGGCTGACACTATGTTTTGTCTGCTCTGATCAATACTGAGTCAAGGGCACCTGAGACAACGTGTTTGAGGAAGAGGCACTGTGTCGTTTGTCCCTTTCTGATCGGATCGTGCGATAACATCCTCGTGACGCAGCGGCCCTGAAGGACATCTGTGTTTCACGCTCTAACTAGTACAGACAACAAGAGAATAACCAACTCATGAATTAGGGAATTCCCACAAGATGGAATGAATTCAGGCTTTCTGCTCATTGAGCACAGAGCCAGTGTTTGTGTATATTCACTTTTTTGTGCATTGATTAAATGAATGTAAATGTCATTGGATTATATAACACAGTATTGAATGCTGCAGAATCTTTTCTCTTCACTGACTTCACTGTTCTTCATTTTTGCTCAATGTCTTATGATCAACTGGTGTTTTTAAGCCAGTTCCTCGCAAACATAAAAAAATAAAAAAAATAAATCAGTTATATATCTATTGTTTTATCATCTGAAGCCTAACAAACTTTGTTTTGGGAAAAGCTGTTAGACCTTTAAGCGCATGAATTTCAGTTCAATACTACATCTCTCAAAGTACACTATTACAATGTGAAACCATGTTATCATTATGTTGCGACATGAGTATCACAATATGAACTGACATCGACGCTCTATCAACGCGATTTTGGCCGATACCTCAAAACATGGCGTTATATGATTATGATTTGATTTAATACAGCGGGTAAAATAAGTATTGGCCATTTTTCTCAGTAAATATATTTCTAAAGGTGCTGTTGACTTGAATTTTTCACCAGATGTCGGTAACAACCTAAATAATTTCAATAAAACAAAACAAATAAATTCAGAAATTAAGTTATGTGTAATAAAATGGAATGACACAGGGAAAAAGTATTGAACACATGAAGAAAGAGAGCTGCTAAAAGGCATGGAAAGCCAAGACACCAGCTGAGATCTATCAGTAATTACAAAGCAATCCTGCCACTTGTCATTGGAAATTAATATTAGCTGCTTCAGTCCCAACACCTACAGTACCAGGATGATGAAGATGAAACAAGGGTGACAATGATCCCAAACACAGCCAAGGAAACTCTCAGTTGGTTTCAGAGAAAGAAAATAAAGCTGCTAGAATGGCCCAGCCAATCACCTGACTTGAATCCAATAGAAAATAAGAAGAGGTTCATAGAAGAGGCCCACAGAACCTTCAAGATTTGAAGACTGTGTGGAAGAATGGGCTAAAAGCACACCTGAGCAATGCATGCCACTAGTTTCTCTTACACGAGGCGTCTTGAAGCTGTAATTACCAACAAAGGTTTTTGTACAAAGCATTAAATACATTTCAGTATCTCAATACTTTTTCCCTGTCATTCCATTTTATTTCACATAACTTATTATTTTTGTATTATTTGTTGTTTTATTTGTATGTATGGATTACATGGGTTGTTTCCGACATTTGGTGAAAATTTAATGTCAACAGCATCTTCAGAAATATATTTACTGAGAAAAATGGTGACGTGTTCAATACTTACTTTACCCGCAGTATTCAACTGAATCTCTAAAAAAAATGCTTGTGTACTAGTTGGGAAATCCACCACAAAAGATATACTTTTAAATAATAAGGAAAAATAAAAATGGTATTTGCCTTCATTTTTACACATTTTGCATATTTGGATATATGCTGCACACTATATGGTTGTATTGACTTGTGTGTTTACATACAGTGGTGGCCAAACTGATTAGAACACTAGTATTTTCAGCAGCTAAAAATGGTTTTAAGTCAGTTATTTGTATCTTTTGCTGTAGTGTGTCAGTAATATCAGTTTACATTTCCAAACATTAATTTTGCCATTAATTGTAATAATCCAGTGAGGTTTTTGTTTGCACAAGGAGTCTGTCAACAGCCAGTGCTCCACACAGAGATCTGATCTGATCATCATCATCAGTCTGTCTGGAATGACAGACTAAATCCAGAAGAACTGTGGCAACGACTCCAAGATGCTTCAAGAGATCTACCAGCACAACTACCTGAAAAACTCTGCGCAAGTGCACCGAGGCTTTTAAAGATGCTCACACCAAATGTTGATTTAATTTAGTTAGAAGTTTATTGATAAAGAAATTCTATTTATGACATTGTTTTAGACTGCATCCTCATTTTACAGCATTTTTATACAGTACTGTAGCTTTGCAAATAGGTTTTTGAAGCATCTTGGAGCCGTTGCCACAGTTCTTTTGGGTTTAGTCTGTCTCAGTTTGTTCTGTTTCTTCATGTCATTCCAGACAGACGATGATCAGATCAGATCTCTGTATGGAGCAATGGCTGTTGACAGACAAAAATATCACTGGATTATTACAATTAATGGCAAAATTAATGTTTGGAAATGCAAACTGATATTTCCTACTGACACACTACAGCAAAAGATAGAAATAACTGATATAAAACCATTTTTAGCTGCTGAAAATACTAGTGTTCTAATCATTTTGGCCACCACTGTAGCTTTAGAAACATAGATATCTTCATTAAAAAATAATGTGTATTTTAAATAAATTATTTAATTTTTTTAATTATAAGCAATAGTAATAATGATGCTTGATTTAGCCTCCCTAGATTTTTTCTCAATTGATAGTGGCCAATTATAGTAAGGTGTAAAATTAGAAATAATTAAAATATTCAAATAAATGTGTGGATGTTTAAATACTTTTTTTAACATAATATAGCATAGAAAAATAAATAATAAAAATATCCCCTTAAATCTTAAAATCGATTTCTATATATATATTTTTTTCATGTTATATCGATACATCACATCACTTGATTGATGCAAAAAAAAAATGTTCAAAAGAATATATGGCATTGTCATGGTATCTTGGCCAAAAACTAGTATGATCAGATTCTCACTTTCAAGGAGCACAAGCACAAAAAACACAGTGGCAGTAAAAGTACAAGTATAGTGATGCTATCAGGTGGTGGTTATACTCAAATATACTATTTATGTTACATACTTCAACGAATAGTTTTTTTGTTAGTGTATACGACATTATTTGTCTTATTTAATGAGTATAGCTTGGATAACTACTGGACAAGAGGGTCTTCTTAAGACGCGCGCCCCCGTCTGTCGCGCAGTGAAAACGCGCGCGAGGATGACAGAGAGAGAGAGAGAGAGAGAGAGAGAGAGAGAGAGAGAGAGAGAGAGAGAGAGAGAGAGAGAGAGCAAATAAGGCTCAGTGGCGGCAGCAGCAGCGTCAGTGGCGGCAGCAGCGTCAACGCATCTGCGGGTCTCCGAACTGCCTTGTCTCGGGCCAATCAATCCCTCAGCCCAGTTACCGATTGAGATTTAACAGCGGCTTTGGATCTTAACGAGCCTTCTCCATCCTCGTCGACAGCTCGGCTTCAGCCCCCGTTCGCTTGACTACCGGTTCCGTTTATATCTAGACAGTTTATTGAATTTTTAATGGGAAATGGCGATGTTTGCTCAGTCCTCCGGTCTGTTGTGCCTCCTCTCCGCTCAAACTGTGCTGTTCCTCAGCCTCTCTTCACCCGGAACGGCGACGCTCCTCTTTCCTCAGCACTACACGTAAGTACCTCGGGAAGCGCGACGCGTCGAACGCGAGCGTTTCACAGCGTCCCAGTTTCGCGAGGCACTCAAGATATCTCCGTTAACGCGGACGTCTGTTTTTATTTTTAATCACCGCTCATATTTGTAGTCTTAAGCAATTCTGCATGATTGTTTACCATTTCCAGGGAGGTTAGTCGTATCGAAACAGGCGTGATAGCAGAACGGCGATAGTTAGTGCTTCAGCGTAGATGTATTTGTAGTCGCGTGCTGTTTTATCTCATGTTACCGAGCACGGATACAGTAACGACTGGAGAGTGTTACTTTTTGACGGAAGCGCATCACTCAAACGGGTTTTTATTATTGTATTGATTGCTATTAGATGCAGGATTCCCACAGTCGTGAATAAACTTAAGACATCAGGGAATTAAAAAAAAAATGCTGTTTTATAGTCGAGGGAAAGTCATTTTAGGATTGTTTATCTAGTTCCGCTCAGATCCAAAATGCTTTTTTTTTTTTTTTTTTTTTGTGAGTGCATTGTCTGTAAAATGATAAAGTCGTTGGACATAAGGGCTGAGAACCCTCTTGTTTCTCTGAAACGTAAGTTAGTTTTAGTTTTGGTTATACCCTGTTATTGTAGTCTCTGGTTGAATTTAGATACAGAGAGCATGATGACTTTCTGTATCAGTGACCCGTTTGATATTGAATATAGCTTATAAACTACCCATGATAAGTGCCTGGAGGACAATTTCTTCTTTAAGCATCAACTTTGTCTGAGATGTTTCCTTAAAATTAGACACAAGCCAGACAACTGTTGACATATAGTAAGAGATTGTGGTTTTCTCTGAATTTAATGCATTTAGTGATGTTTAAGAGAAACAATTGTGATTTTAAATAGACCTCTTTTGAGATTTACTGTGTTTGAATCAGGTTTCAGTCAGTTTTCCCCTTATTTCTCCAAAAACTGCATTCGATTTCTAATGCATTTAGTCTGGTATGCAAGTATACCACCATTCCTGAAGATTAGAATTGGTTGTTGCATTGTACAAAGGTGTAATGCAGCATACTATAATTTTCGTCTCATTTTTGTGCTGTGCACCAGCCGCTTTCTGAAGTGAGGGTGTTGGGTCCATGCCAGTTGTGTGCTCGTATGGGGCAGAGGCTGGATTTGTCCGCTGTGTGCCCACACATGCCAGTCCTCAGTGGATTATCTCGTCTCTCATGCTGTATGAAATGATAGAATTCTGATGCCATTTATGTAAGGTTTTACGTAATGTGAAATGAAGTTGTGTGTGATCTTGTTGATATTTGCAGCTAAAAATGATATCTCTTTTGATATTGGAAATTATACATGCAGTGGTTTTCTCAACTCAACTGGTGGGTTGCGTCGCAGTCTGTATTTGTAATTTGGCTACTCAGTGTAAAAAAAAAATCTCTCTCTATATATATATATTTATTTATATTTTTATTCATATATATTTTATTAAATTATATTATTATTAAATATTTTATTTTAAAGTGTAATATATTGTATTATATTATTTCATTGTGTATTATATTGCAGAATATATATATTATTTTATCCTCACTGTTTGAGGCAATTATCACTGTGTCAAGTACAATTTTTAATAATAATAATAATTGTATTTGAGACGGTGATAATGATGCATCTTTGTACAATTTTAGACATTTGTACAATTTTATAAATATATCCCTCCTCATGTTTTGTGTAGCATTTTGTCTGGGCATTATATCAGAATTTTATATAAATTTAATAAAGATGTATTATTCCATGCTTGGCACGATAATAACTAACCTATAGGTCTTTGAATTATTCCTGCCTTGCATGAGAACGGTGTCGTGCATTTGAAAGGATTGTTTCACTTTGCAAACAGCGCAGCATATGTAATCTGTCAACCTTGATAAGCGACGTCTATCAACCTGTCAGAAGCACAGAGACGCTGCCAGAGAACAAATAGTCCATGTCTGGATAGTATAATGCCTAAATAGTACATTAGGCTGGTTTTTAACTCCTCTACGTTAATAACTGATAATCTTCATAATGCGCTGATATAGACTGTCTTTTGCTCTCTCTGTTAGTGTGTCTTGCGGTGTTGTGGCCTGTAGTCACAGAGATTTGTAACGCTTATTTTACACAGTGCTTTGAGCCTCCAGGCCTGCTCCTCTTTACCAAACGCAGTCAGTAAGCTAGCATGACCACCATGGAGAAGGATTTAACAAAAGCAAAAAAAAACATCAGTATCAGTAACCAAAACCAAATCATGGTTACGTTTATCAAAGCCTATTCCATTCAGTGTTTTAATCTTATAACGGACATGTGCTGGTATGTTTTCTTTTTTCATATCTTTCAACCACGGTTTTAGTGGCATAAAAGAAAGGGGCTGCCATGTTGTTTTTAAAGCTTTGTTCCAATACCTAGTGAGCTGCCTACGTTGGCAGTCCTTTAAGGCATCATATGCATGTTCCTGACAAGGAGGCTATTTTGAAAGTCATTAATATGGTGGGCAAAGCAAGAGAAATATTGATTGAAAATGTTTTTCTTTCTTTATCAAAAAGTATTGATAAAATAATTTTCATCTAATTCAAATTTGTATGTTGGTGCCTCTGTAAAACATTTCAGATTTCTCAAGTATGAAGCTCCTTTGTCAAGTATGCTTCCTTGTAAGGCAACAAGACAGCTTACTAGCTTATAAGAAGCTCACTTGTTTTGAAACCGAGCCTAAATGGCATAAAATCCTGATTGTTTATTCATAAACATCATCCACTGAGTTAATCGTTAACCTGTTGTTTAGGTCATAAACACAAAAATCTCCTTACTGATAACATTTAAGGGTGTTTTGTGTTACAGATTTGCATCATGATGACGCAATTTGAGTGAGTGAATGCATTCTCGTGGTACCGATTACCTCCAGGCACGTGGCAAGCTAGTTAATGGTTAAATGACTCAGCATTTAAATAATTAATTTGGAGAGGAAAGTAACCTCTTCTTAGTGACACAAACCGAGTCTCCTGTCTTCTTTCAGCTGTTTTTTTTTTCTTTTAATTTTAATCAGATGTAGCTTTGAGCTCACAGTTTGAAAAAGACTTGTGGGTATGGTTGTGCACCTTTTAAATGTAAACTTTAAATGAAAAATGTATGTTTTCAATTCAATTTTAAGGTAGCTAACAGGATCCAGTGAATAAATATCATAATTGGTTAATGATGTAATTATGTTTTTTCCCCTTCCTGTTCAAGGTCCTGTGAGGGTGTGGTCAATTCAATTCAAATTCCAGTTAATGCATTGAAATTAGGAGTCAGTTCTTACAATATATTCAGAATTTCACCCTGTTTTTTAATTCAAATCACGATTCTGAAAACACAACAACAATTCTGAAAACATTATAACAAGTAAGAAAACGTAATGACAAATCCAAAAACAAAATAACAAATCAGAAAACACAACGACAAATCAGACAAACCGGAAGAGGTAGGTATAGTTTGAGACAGTGCCATTGGTTTGGGAATAGATTACTCATCGCTCACTGGACGAGACATCTGTTAATCAAGGTGTGTACAGGAAGAACCAGAAGAAGAACAGCAGAGTCAACTAAAGCATCAGCTCCAGTGGCGTAGATGGTAGATCGCGTGTCATCGAGTTATTTGACGCAATCGACCCGGGTTCGATCCCGCCTTTTGCCAAACTTTTTTTTTCTCCCTTTTCAAATCTCGTATCGCATCGGAAAGGCATTTATTTTCAATAAAAATTAAGGAAATAATCCAAAAGTTGAAAATAAAGTATCTGGTAGGATTAGGATAGGAGTAGGGAGGGCTTTATTGTACCAATAAGGTGGCATCCATTTAATAATTTGAATTAAAATTATAATTTACACTCAGTACGTTATTATTGCATTTTTTTTACTACAATACTGAGGTGCAGATAATTGCCACTATTTGCAGTAGTATACATAGCACAAAATCCTGTAATTCAGCCACTGTAAAAAATACTGTCCGTTTCAGTGTTATGTCTTTGTAGTGCGCTCTCCGTGGTGCTGAAAGGTCACTTTTCAATCACATTTACATGCGTGCTGGGAATTTTTGCTTTTTCTTCAAAGAAAAGCAATCGTACATAAACAAAACTTTTTTTAAAAGTCTGTAAGGATGCAATGTCAGCCATGCACTCAAAGTACTTTTGTTTTCTGTAATGAAATGATGAGCATTGTCTGTAGAGCTTGTGTAGGATGAGGTTATTACTGTGCCACGATCAGTATACGAGTCACAGACAGTAATTAGTAGTAGGCAGTTTAATTTAGGTTATGTTTGATACCGGTTTTGTGATTGGTTTTCAATCTTTGCTATTCCTAATCTGCCTTTCTGTTGTACATGTGCAGTGAATATGAAACCCTGCTTTAAGAGAGCACCTCTCTGGATCTTACTGCTGGTTTTGTGGTATTTAACCAGGGATATTCAGGCTGGTTAGTAAGGCTTCAAAGACGAGAGATTTGAAAAGAGAAGTTGTAAAAAGCAATAGGGAAGGGCCAGTGTGAGAGAGTTTTCAGCCAGTTGATCTATCTATCATGTATCGCCTGTCTGTCATGTTTTATGTTTAAAATGATATAGAATTCTCAAAACATGTATACTTGTCACGAATCTGGTCCATGCTCTCCCGGTCAACCACCACTAGAGGTCACCCGTTTACCACATTGACTTTTTCACTCACAACAACACTGGACTCCATTTCCCACCATGCATTGCACAGATCACAGCTGTCACCATTCACTCATCACACGCACCTGATGAGTGAATGGTGACAGCTGTGATCTGTGCAATGCATGGTGGGAAATGGAGTCCAGTGTTGTTGTGAGTGAAAAAGTCAATGTGGTAAACGGGTGACCTCTAGTGGTGGTTGACCGGGAGAGCATGGACCAGATTCGTGACATAGCTGTGATCTGTGCAATGCATGGTGGGAAATGGAGTCCAGTGTTGTTGTGAGTGAAAAAGTCAATGTGGTAAACGGGTGACCTCTAGTGGTGGTTGACCGGGAGAGCATGGACCAGATTCGTGACAATACTATTGTTTTATATTTTATAATAGTTATTTTATATGATATATTTTTATATATATATATATATATATATATATATATATATATATATAATGTATACATAATACAATATAGTGTCTAATGCATTTTTGAAAATGTTATATAATAATAATACAAATATAATAATAGTATTAGTATTAGTAACGCTGATATAAATAGTAATAGAATATAAATTCTTCAACTAGTACCTAATAATGATAATTAAATAATAATAATATACAACCCTCTACAATGCGAGTAAATCACTCGCATATGCGACTAATCTTCAATCTGGGCGACTAAATGATGTCTAATATTAGCCAATGCTAATAAATTCTCAGATTTTACTCGCCGGTGTGTGAGTTGGAGGCTCGGTATATAACATAGTCTCATCCCAACTCGTCACATATTGACGCTTGGTTTTGGCGTCGCTTTTTGACGCTCAAGGTACCCCTTTAGTGTTACTTTTCGACGTGAAGGGTCCTCCATTTTTTTAAATAGGAAACACTTAGCGTATATTAATCATTTTTAAATAAATTATGACAGTAGTTGCATCTGCCTCCTATATCTTGCATTTTCTTCACAGATGGTAGGTTTAGGGGCAGGGGTTGGGTAAGTCATATAAATAAAACTATTTTGACTGTTTACATTGAAAAATCACACCCCTACATATATGCAATAATGGCAACATTATTATGACGATAAAATTCCCAATATCGCGTTAGCATATTGACGCTGAAAAGCGTCAATATGTGACAGGTTGGGATTTTAACTCGCCGAACACACTGACTGAGTGCTTCAGAGTTTCGCTCTCCGTCAAGCGAGAAGCGATCTGTGCTATTTTTCAGTTCATCTCAATGGATGCGCAGCGCACCTGTATTTGACGTACCGTGAACTCTTTTTCCCATATTTTTTTTTTTTTTTTTTACAGAAACACTGAATGACCAAAAAAGCACCACCACCACTCCTAAATTAAGTTAAAAATGTATATGCATTCATACATGGTAACTAAGCTTTAATTGTAATTACTAAAGTTCTTTCATTAAATAATATTTGATTATCATAATATCATATTATAATGCTTGACTGACTGATGTTAAGAATGCACTTTCAGATATTTAAAAAGCTGTACCATTTTACAAACATATACAGTAGGCTATATATATATATATATATATATATATATATACACAGTGTAGTAAATATATTTCACAAATATAGAAACAGGATAAGTTGACAATACAAGTAAAAAATCTACTGGTATATCGTGGCCAGGCACTATATAAAGGCGTTTGGATGATGGAATAAAGCATGGCACATTTTATAGCCTGTGTGAGTGTAAAAGAGCAAGCATTCTAGATTCCCGCACATGCTGGAGGTGTTGTCATTAGCGGTTAGCATCAGTACTCCCTCGCTCTGAAAACCTTTATTTTTCCCTCTGTGACCTTTTCTCGGTTGACACGTTTCCTTCAGCATGCCGTCGTCCCCACAAACCATTTATTACCATCTCCTCCTAGATCTTTCATTAGGAGCTGTGTAATCTAAACACGCTCAATCTTGTTTCTTCACTTCCTGTGTATCTGTCAGTATCAGATCGATAGATTACAGGAATCTCCCTCTGCAGTGGCTCAGCCGCTTGTATTTGCATCTGCATCAGGGGTTTCTGAGGTCACAGTACTTATAATAACAGGGTTTGGCTTAGTTCAGTTAATTACGTTTGAAAAGCATGAAACGTGAGAGGAAGCAGTGAGTCAGAGACGGGTCTCTTGGAAAAAAATACTTTTGGGAAAAGCTAAAGAAAATGATGCCATTATTTGATTCAACATAAGTTTTTTTTTATGGTAAAATCTTGTTCTTGCTCGAAAGATGCTGAGTTGGCCACAGAGTGAATTGGCTTCCTTTTTCCTTGAGTGAATTGAATCTCAGCTGCCAAAAGACATTTCACTTAACCAAATCAACCTCTAATGGATGTTTTGTAAGATGACACTAAACCAAAGTAGTCTTCAAATCGAATTGACTATAGGTAACTGCTGCTTGTTTCCTCATTATTACTATGACCATATCTCATAGTTAGGATTATTGATTTGAACGCACCCCTAATATATAAGTATGCATGCCAGCATGCATTGACAAATCTTTTATCCATTGCTTTCATGGTATTTTATCATTAATGTATTACCTGGGAACTGAACCCATGACCTTGATGTTGCAAGCGCCATGCTTTACTATCTGCTAGAACATACTTGAACACACTTGTCACAGATTTGTGCTGTGGACACAAGCTGTGTGGCAATGAAGAGATTGTGCTGCACTTTTATGTGCGATCAGAATTAGGATTGAGATGCAAGACAATAGATCCACTTGAAGATTAAAATAAATATGCAAGTAAAAATAGATTAAAATAAATAAACATTTTGTTAAAATAAACAAAAATTTGATTTAAATAAATACATAAAATAGATGAAAAGGTAAATAGAGTAAATAAATAAAAATAGATTAAAATATAAAATAAAGATTAAAATAACTACATAAATAAGTAAAAAAATAATAAATCTAACATATAACTTAAAAGAAATTAAACCTTTTCAAATAATATTTTGACATATAACTAATATTCATAAAATAAGGGTCTATAATGAATATATCTTCATAATCAAAAAGGTCTTAATGTAATAAACTATATAAATCCCTTTAAAATTTTAGGATTGGGGTGCCTTGCACAAAGATCATCTTAGCATGCAAAATGAGTCTTTGCGTCTAAAAATGCGAGATGCAGCATTCAGGTATGGTTATAAAAAACACGCAGCGCAATGTCTCCTCTGCCATGTTGCTGTCAAATAAAACTTTTGCCATACTCATGCTACTGTAAACAAAAGCTCACACTGCTTGCCCCGCCTCCGGTGTCTTCTGATTGGTCCACTGTTTTGGAACTGATATTGAGAGGCACTGCATGTAAAAATGTAAATACTTTTAACTTGACACGGCTTCTTAAAATTGTGGCACTCATGTGCGAGACACTGCGAAAGATGCAAGACCATCATACATGTTTGCCTTGCACATTTACATAGCAAAACAATGGAAAAGTAGCACATTGGGATGGAAAAACACATTCTGTGTGAAACATTTATAACACTTTAAAATGTGTTCAAAAAACCCTCAGAGCACATTAGAAATCACTTAGAACACCTTCCTAAGAAATCATTCAGAACCTCTGCAATGTATTACAAAAAGTATAGTTTTCAGGCCAACTCAAACATGATGACAGTGGGTTTTGCATAGGCAAGCACTTCGTACATTTTCTTCAAAAAATGAAAAAAGTAGTTTATTATGTGTTGTTTGGCACTATAGAAGAAATTGAATTCTTGTGTGCTGTATGTACTTTGTTGTAAATCTTATATCTTACAAAACACGGTGATTTGTCACTTGCGTATGAGGAAAACAGTGCTTTATCCGCATTAGACGGCAGTTGTGGATTTGTGGAGAAGTGTGCTTTCTTTGTTGCCGTTGTGACTCCCTCTTCCGCTGATCTTCCTATCCTTGTGATTCAGATGAAGCTGACATTTCACGTTGACATTTCTTTTTCTGTGCTATCATTCAGTGACAAATGACCATGTTGCTCGACTGATGGTGGAGATAGATGTTGTTACCGGCGTCTTTGGATTTGCAGTGAAACAGCTGTAATAGAGAGAGTAAATATCTGAAATCATTGCTCTGAAAGCACTGGACTATTTGCGGGTGTTTTAAGGTTTACTCGGCACTGAATGAAGTTACGATTGCATTTATGCATACCATTACTTTGGTCTCAGTCAATGTTTCTTAGTGCTTTTTACCCAGCTCAGTGTACAATGAGATGTAGGTGCTAAAAGCTCTTAAAAGCTTTTAGTGTGAATATGTGCATGTGTGTATTAGAAAAGCCTGCCCATTCATTGTGTATTCACTCATAGGTGGGTGTGTTTTTGGTAGTGTGTGGACATCCATTATCTTTTATCTTTTGAGTTCTGTCTGAACTCGAAAACGTGCTGTAATACGTTAAAGCTTCTGTCTATACTTAATTTGATGACTCATTGTTACCGAAAGTTCAGACCACATAATTTCTTATAAAAGTTAGCTGTTTTTTGATATGTATATATTTTTTACTTTCAGGTTGAGAAGATATTTTTGTGTCTTTGTTAAAAAAATTAATACATATATATTTTTTTTCTTTAAGTCTGCAACTTTTTTCTTTTGTTTGAAAAACATTTATTTATTTATTTATTTGCTTTTCATATTTTTCAATTGGTCTGTTTTCAATGGAATAAAAAAAGTCAATAATATATTCACATATTTCTGTAATTTGTCTTAATGTGTAATACTCTTAAAGGTAATTCCACATAAAATATAAAACCACATAAAAATTATTTTTAATAAGAATTTATTATTTTCTTTTCTGTTCTTTTCGCTGAATTTATTTTATTTTATTTTAAATTTGTATTGTAACTTTGTCAACTCCTGGACAGTCGGTGTCATTCCTTTTTTTATTTAATTTAATTAATAATTTATTTATTTTTTTTATCCTTTTTGCTGCCTTTTCAATTCTTGCACAGTTGGAAAGAACAAGCACTGTCACTCCTGTTTTTTATTTTAATATAAAATAAATTTTTATATTAATAAATAAATTTTTGGTTTTAGATTTATTTTTGGCATTTTTGCCTTTATTGTGATAGGACAGGTCAGACATGACAGGAAGCGAAGTGGGAGAGAGAGAGAGAGGGGGCAGGATCGGGAAAGGTCCTTGAGTCCGGATTCGAACACGGGACACCCGAAGCGCAACGACGCAAATACAATTTTGAAATTTATATATTTACCATTTTTATTTTTGTAATTAAATATTACAATACAAAGTAGTGTTTTGCTGAAAGTAAATGGTGAAGATTAAGATTAACTTTCAGTGAATAATACATACATTTCATTCTGTTCCTCACACAGAGCTATCATATGACTTTAAACAGAAATGTTTAAAACAACAGCATGTTTTACGTGTTTCGTGATACAAAAAAAGTCATGCAAGTTTGGAACAAGTTGAGGGTGAGTAAATGATGATAGACAATTCATTTTAGTCTGCACTATCCCTAGAAGTATGTACAACAATCTGCAGACGTGCAGTGCAGTCGCCTGAGCTCATTCACGTCTGTGTTTGTGTAATCGCATACATTACGTTCCTGGCTAAGAGCTTTATGAGCTGTAGGCAGATATACAGCTCTGATCTGTGGACGTTTGATCGCTTCATTCGGGTTTGGCCCAGTTAACAAGTGTTGTTGCTGCTTAGGAGGCACTTCTGTCAGAACCGGCCTTTCTTTATCATTCGGCTCCTTAAACATCCACTCTTACCTGCCAACAGCCGAGCAGCCCATTGCCAGAGAGAGAATTGAATTTCAAAATCCATTTATTACACAATTTAAAACAATGTCCAGTCAATCGACACAGTTAAAACAAAATCAGAACAGGCAAGACACAATTATCTTAAAAGGGATGCAAAATGCAGGTTATCATCAATAATCTCACACAAAGCCCCCTTATTGCACCACATTTGATCAAAAGAAACAAGATTATTCATGGCTTTAAAATATCGAAAATCAATTAAAATTCTAGATTTCACTGAATTGAAAAACACTGCCTCTAAATTATAACTTGTGTCTCGTTCAATTTTATGTTTCCTAGTATTATAAATAGCCATTTTAGCTTGGCCTAACACAAAGTTCAAAAGTTGACACCGAAAACGGTGTTTCCTAACATACTTAAAACCACAAATGAAAACTCCCACAGAAAATGTTTCACCAAAACAAACAAATAATTTCTGCAAAACAATAAACAATGACTTCAGTCTAAAACATTGCATAAATGCATGGAACACAGTCTCTCTCATCAAACAAAAAGGACAACCATGACCAACACCAGGGTTTAACACTGAAATAAAAGCATTAACTGCGACTGTCCCATGTAATATTCTCCACTGTAAATCGCCTATTTTCTTGGTTAATGGTGACTTGTACAGAGCTCTCCATTCTGGTTTTGTGCCCTCTCTCATCTGTAGGATGGTACGCCAGGGTGTATCTACTTTATTATTTAAAAACTTTCTATTCAGAGATTTGACACAACATTTATACAAGGCTTTTCCAGAGGCTGGCTCTGAACCCATTAATGACACAATTTCAGAAGACAAAAAAACACCTTTACACTCTTCTAAATTAGGTAATAACAGCAGATTAGGAAACGGATCTCTGCAGTCCGAAGTAATCAGTCCCTCAGAGTCGTCCTCCAGCAGTTTACATTCTTCTACTGTAAGAGCAGATCTCCACTTTTCAAGGAGTTTAGCCACCACACGTGTTGATCGAACGCCCAGATGTTCAGTTACCAAATCAACATTCTTAAAGTCTGTTCCTGCTAGCCGCACTAAATGTCCAAGGGTTATTACACCAGAACGGAGTAAAATTCCTTCAAGTGCTGGGAAAGGTCCTTTACTTGAAATATCCAAGCGAGAACCATGGATTAAAGGTTCTTGTAATAACCAGTACAAGGAATCTGTATTACTCAGTCTTTGCGCTATAAACAACGTCCAAACTTTAAAAAAATTACGATAAAAAATGGGTAACTTAGACAAGTCCATCTTTTTAGGATGCAACCAGAACAAAGTCTTGTCCAGGCCTAATCCTTCAAACTTCTTCAGAATTGCAAAAGCTGTGGATTTCCAGCTTGAGTCTACTTGTCCTGTTAAAAGTCTCTGTGCAAACTGGAGTCGGAAAGCTGCTGTTCTGCTCTGTAAATGAATAAGTCCATGTCCTCCCTCTTCTTTAGGCAAGTACAAAACAGCTTTTGGGACCCAGTGCAGCTTATCCCAAAAAAAATCAATTAAAATTGACTGAATTTTTAACAAAAGATTTGGTGGAGGATCAATACAAATTAAGCGATGCCAGAGAGAGGATGCTACCAAGTTATTAATAATCAATGTGCGCCCTCTATACGACATTTTTGGAAGCAAATATTTCCATTTGTCGAGGCGACCTTTTATTTTTTCAATAATTCCTTCAAAGTTTTTTTGTACCATAATTTCACTTCCTAAAAACACTCCAAGGTATTTAAAACCTTCTTTAGTCCAGGTTAAACCATGTGGGAGATTTGGTTCTCCTCTTACCCAGCTCCCAACCAGTATCGCTTCGCTTTTAGACCAGTTTACCTTCGCAGAAGAACACATTTTGAAATCCTTTAATATTTTGATCAACAAATCCACATCTTTCTGACAGTTAATTAAAATAACAACATCATCAGCATAAGCTGATAATTTCAGTACATTCAAACAATTTGAAATATACACTCCATACAAATCTGTTCTTAACTTGTTTAAAAGAGGTTCTATTGACAAAGAATAGAGCATACCAGACAAGGCACACCCTTGTCTAACACCTCTAAACACTTTAAAAGGAGCGCATAAGTCACCATTAACTTTTAATATACTTTCAACTTCACAGTACAAAACCTTTATCATAGAAACAAATTCAGGATTAAAACCAAATGCTGCTAAAACATTCCATAAATAATTATGCTCAACTCGGTCAAAAGCCTTTTCTTGATCTAATGACACTAGACCAAAATCTAAATTGAGACTCTTACCTAAATCCAAAACATCCATAATAAAAGAAATGTTATCAGAAATTCGCCTACCAGGTACACAATAGGTCTGGTCAGGATGGATAACTTGTTCCAAAACTTCACCCAATCTATTAGCCAAAACTTTGGAGAGCAATTTATAGTCACTGCACAGCAAACTCACGGGCCTCCAGTTTTTAATATCATTCAGATCTCCCTTCTTTGGCAACAGAGTGAGAACCGCTCTACGGCAACTTATGGGGAGCCGCCCACTGGCTAAACTTTCCCCAAGCACCTCCAGCAGATCCGGACCCACCTCCGGCCAGAAGGACTTGTAGAAGTCAACTGGGAGTCCATCCACTCCAGGCGTTTTGCCACACTCCATACTTTGGAGGGCTCTTTCCAACTCTTCCAGAGTTAAAGCTTTACTGAGCCCAGCATTAGCTTCTTCGGATAACTGAGGTAAATTATTAAGAAAGACAATACCATCAGTTTGTTCATGAGTGAGTTCACTTTTGTACAGTTCCTCATAAAAACTAATTGCTCTTTTTCGAATGTCAGAAGGGTCTGACAACAAAACGTCTCGGGTTACGTATGTAACCCTGGTTCCCTGAAGGGAACGAGACGCTGCGTCGAACGCTACGGGGAACGCCCTCAGCGTGACCGCGCTCTGAACCAGAGTGTAAAATGTCCAATGAAAGGGCGAGACGTCATAGGCGGTGACGTCACTGACCGGAAAGCATATAAGCACGTGCGGTGGAGCCGGCGTTTGCTTCCAGGAATGAAGCAACCGCTCGCAGGGATACAGGAAGTATGGCCTAGAGACGCAGCGTCTCGTTCCCTTCAGGGAACCAGGGTTACATACGTAACCCGAGACGTTCCCTTCCAGGAACTCGAGCTGCGTCGAACGCTACGGGGAACGAGATGCCAACGCCACCAGACTTCCAAATACCTGCCCTGTGTGTATCACTGGGAGCACAGCGAGGGCGAGAAAGAAGAGCCGGGAGTGGCCGTAAGATCAAGGTGATAGAACCGAACAAAGGTGAGGGGCGTGGACCAACCCGCAGCTTTGCAGATATCCTGCATAGAAACCCCTGCCAGAAAGGCCTTGGAGGCCGCCATACTCCTAGTTGAATGGGCCTTAAGCCCCAGAGGCGAAGGGCTGCCTGAAGATTCATAGGCCAAGGAAATAGTATCCACAATCCACCTGCTAAGGGTCTGCCTAGAAGCAGGCCGACCCCGCTTAGGAGGACCGAAGCAAACTAGCAATTGGTCCATCCTTCTCCACAGGGCAGCTCTGTGGACGTATGCGTCCAGTGCTCACACTGGACACACACAGTTATGCTTTCGCTGGTCAGGCTCCCGAAAGGGAGGAGGACTGAGGGCCTGCAGCACGACAGGCCGTGGTATAGAAGAGGGGATCTAGGAAATAACCCGCTCGAGGGTAGAAAAACGCTTTGGCCAGACCAGGGGCAAAGACGAGATAAGAAGGGGCCATGAAGGGCCTACAAATCCCCACTCTCTTAAGAGACCACAGCCAGGTCCCCGTAGGGACACGTCGTACAGGAGGCCTCAGCCTCAGCGCACCGTGGAGGAAACATGTAACCAGGGGGTGTCGACCCACTGTAAGGCCACCGAGAAGGGCATGGTAGGCCGATAAAGCCGCCACGTAACCTTCAGGGTGGAGTGAGTTACCCCTGCGGAGAAACAGGCCTGCGGGACCTGCAGCACTGTACCAAACGGGCAGTTAACCGGGTCAAGGTGGCGGTCTCCGCACCAAGAAGTGAAATATTTTCACTTCAGGGCATAGTTTCCTCGTAGAGGGAGCTCTGGATTGGAAGATGGTCTCAGCAACCTCGGTTGAGAGACCGGAAGCTATGAGCTGCGCCCCCTCAGAGGCCAGAACTTCCACACGTAATGCGCGCGTCGCCTCGGCAACGTGCGCTGCAACAGCGAGCACTCACTCAGAGGGGGAAGAACCGCACACGCGGGCTTCCACGAACGAGAGCGCTAGATCTGGGGAATGCAGGAGGAGATAGGGCGAACCCGTCTCCAACCTGTTCACCAGATCCCTGTTGCCATCCAGAACTCCCGGGAGCAGAGCGATCGGGGAAAAACCGTACAGACGAAGCCTCGGCCAGGTCTGTACCAAGCGTCCAGTCCAAAGGAGCTGGAGGAACTAGAGGGGCATAGCGCTGACTCTCGAGTCGCACAGCCAAAAACCTCCATATCTGCTTCACCACCTCGGGGTGAAGCATCCATTCCCCGGGCCTCAGCCCCTGCCTCGACAGGATGTCTGCTCCCACATTGAGATACCCAGGGATATCGATGGCTCTGAGCGAGCGAAGTTTGCCCTGGGACCACACAAGGATCTGGTGCGCCAGCTTGTACAAGGGGCGCGAACGCAGACCTCCCTGGTGGTTGATGTAAGAGACCACCGCTGTGCTGTCGGTGCGCACCAACACATGGTGATCTCTTAGGTCCGGGAGAAAGTGCTTGAGTGCACGAAACACGGCCAACATTTCCAAACAATTGATATGCCACGTTAGATGGTGACCGCTCCACAGACCGCGGGCAGGGTGGCCACTCATGACCGCTCCCCAACCGGTGAGGGATGCGTCCGTCACTAGCATTACGCGGCGACAAGAGGCTCCCAGCACCGGGCCCTGAGACAAGAACCAAGCTTGGCTCCACATGTCTAAGGCACGTAGGCATCGCCGCGTGACCTTGATCATGCGAAGCGGGTTTCCCCTCGGGGAGAACCCCTTGGTCTTGAGCCACCCCTGTAGGGGTCTCATGTACAGCAGGCCAAAAGTATTCACGTTGGACGCAGCTGCCATGAGCCCCAGCAGTTTCTGAAACTGCCTGACAGGAGTGACTGGCCCTCTTTCACTCTCTTGACTGAGGTGAGGATCGACTCACTCCGAGCAGGAGACATACGTGCCTGCATCGTGGTCGAATCCCACACCACGCCTAGATAAGTGGTTCTCGTTACTGGAGAAAATCACACTTTCTTGACGTTCAGTCTCAACCCCTTCATGTGCGCGAGATCGACATCTCGATGCCGAGTCGCCACCTGCTCTGATCGAGCCAGAATCAACCAATCGTTGATGTAAAATGCGGGGTACGAGTGCAGGGCCAACGAGAAGAACCCAATATCGGTAAGCTTTGCCCCTAAAAGCAAACCTGAGGGACTTCCCGTGAGAGGGAAGGATGGAGACGTGAAATATGCGTCCTTAGATCCATCGTGACAAACCAGTCCTCGGACTTGGTCTGAGACACGACTGATGAGTGTAAGCACCCTGAACTTCAGTGACATGACTGAGCGGTTCAACTGACGCAGATCTACCATCCTTCCTTGGAACAATGAAGTACCGGCTGTAGAACCCGGACTCTCTTCCGTGAGGAGGGACCACCTCGATGGCCTCCTTCCCCAAGAGAGTGTCTACTTCCTGTTCCATGATCAGAGCCTGCTGGGGGACCACGCACGTGGGAATCACCCCATTGAAAGGCGGTGGCGGAGCGCCGAACTGAATACAAAAGGCCTTTCTCTACAGTACGCAGGACCCAATGAGATCCAATTGGCAGTAGTTTCCACGCTGCCTAAATGGTCTACTAAGGGAACCAGTCTCTCGAGACTGGCCTCTGATGTACCCAGAGCTGCTGGCACGGTGCCCTGAAGCGGAGGACCGGCAGGGGACGGCCGAACCAGGAGCTCTAGGGACCCCCGCAGGGGTGGCGAGCTTCTCAGCTCCGCTACACTTCGGGGCGGAAGAAACTGAGAACACCGCTCGCTGGAGCCAGCTGCGCCCTGGAACTCTGGCAGGGTTGGCAGACTGCTCTCCCGAGGGCACTGGGGGAGACGGACACCCGATCTGCCCCAGAGGGGTCTGCCCTCGTAAGTCCTAGGCACAGCACCAGGACTGCCTCAGCCTCAGCCCCCTAATGAATGACGGTCCTCAGACCCGCGTCATTCCTAGGAAGACCAAGCTGAAGAACCAGACCCTGCAAGGCAGGACCCAAAGAGACACATCGGCAGTAGTTCCCACGCTGCCTGATGGTCTCCTAAGGGAACCAGTCTCTCGAGACTGGCCTCTGGCGTGCCTAGAGCTGCTGGCTCGGTGCCCTGAAGCGGAGGACCGGCAGGAGACGGCCGAACCAGGAGCTCTAGGGACCCCCGCAGGGGTGGCGAGCTTCCCAGCTCCGCTACACTTCGGGGCGGAAGAACTGAGAACATTGCTCGCTGGAGCCAGCTGCGCCCTGGAACTCTGGCAGGGTTGGCAGACTGATCTCCCACGCCCGTAGGCTTCTTGGCCGAGAACCCCCTTAGACTTAAGAACGGTCCGCAGATCCGGCTTAGCCTTAGAGGTCCCCGACCCAGAGCGTTAGCTGCCACGGCCCCACCTCGGTGGGGTGTGAGTAGCCACGCTCTGTTTTGCGCCTCTCTAAAGAGGGGCTGGCACGCGGCGAGGGCTGCTCCCGCCTAGCAGCCCCCTGAGCTGGAGAAAGGCGAGGGAGAAACCGCTGAAACGCCGCCGCTTGTCTACGAGCCTCCTGGTACCTGTCGACGACGTAATTGACGTAGTCGCCGAACAGGCCAGAAGGCGCAAGCGGGGCGTCCATGAGGAAAACCCTATCTTCTCCTTCATGTCAGATAGGGTCGACCACAGACAGCGTTTCTAGGGAGCTCAGAGACCAACTTATAATTCAATCAAGTTGAGCCCAATCCCTCATCCAGCTCTCTAAGCAGGTACGTCAGCTTGGTGCGCCTGCAACACTCTCTCTTTTTTTTTTTTTTTCGGTGTGCAGACACGCACCAGCCTGACCTGCAGCCGCGAGCCTTCAGAGACAACGCCACGCAAGGGGACAGATAGCTCGCGAGCGTCTGTTCCACCCGGGGCATCGCTCTGATATGAATGAGAATAACGCACGCGTCGCCTCGGCAACGCGCGCTGCGATCCCCGCACTCACACTCGCCGCCGTGCCGCAGCAGCGGCGGGAATGTGAGATGTACAGCGGAGAGAAACACAACCAGCCCCCTTTTTTTTAGAGCTGACTGCGCGCCGTTCTCATTCATAATATGCTTGTGCAAGCACTGTTTCATTGACGCGTCCACCTCCTCGGAGGAAGACAGGTCTAGGAAAGGAAGAAGACACGGGCTCGCCCGTCTTCATTCAAGGCTAGTGAAACTCACTCCTCTCTTTTTCTTTTTCAAAGAGAGCCTTCAGAGAGCAGGCGTAAGAAATGAAAAAGCTCACAAACGGGCAGTCAGCTCCCTCGAGAGCTGAATCTGCGCGCTCTGCTCTGAAGCAGACCACACACAGACTGCGTGCATCCCAAGCAGTGATATAATGTTGTGTAGGGAGGAACACACAGCCCAGAATGCGATCTGCTATCGCCCCAGTGCTTGCACATATTGCTGGAGCCTACTTAAGTGATTGTGCAGGACAAACAACACTAAATAAGACTCACAACATGCAAAGACAATACACACAGACAGAGAAGCGGTTGCTGAATGACAAAAAGCAAACGCCGGCTCCACCGCACGTGCTTATATGCTTTCCGGTCAGTGACGTCACCGCCTATGACGTCTCGCCCTTTCATTGGACATTTTACACTCTGGTTCAGAGCGCGGTCACGCTGAGGGCGTTCCCCGTAGCGTTCGACGCAGCTCGAGTTCCTGGAAGGGAACTCCAGCTTCTGAGCTTAAGGCATGAATAAACCTTCTCTGTCCATTTTTTTTCTCCAAATTAAAGAAAAATTTTGAGGGTGCATCCATCAATTCTACGCTTTGAAAACGTGATCTGACCAGAGCTCCTTGTGTAACTGTGTCTAGAAGTTCAGCTAAAGAATTTTTCTTTTTATCAAAGGTCTCAAAATGGGTCAAATTGCCTATATCAGCAACCCCCTGAAGTTCTATTAATTCATTCTCTATTGTTTTCATTGAACAGGTTATGTCTCTCGTGAAATTGCAAGTATATTGCTGGCACAACTGTTTAGTCTGAACTTTTGCAATGTCCCACCACTGCTGTAAGGACTTAAAAGAAGATTTTGTAGTTCTAAAAAACTTCCAAAATTCTTTAAAAATATCTTTAAAACAATTATCACAGTAAGCACTTTTTGGCTTAATGGAGCTCAAAGACACAACACACTGTATTAAACTATGATCAGAAAAGCTTACTGGAACAATTGAACAGCTTCTGAAAAAACTAAGCTGGTGTTTGAAACCATAAAACCTATCCAACCTTGCTAAAGAAATTAAGCTATCATAAGCATGAGTCCATGTATACTGCCTCTGAATACCATGAAAATTTCTCCAAACATCAACAATCTCATGTGATTTCAATAACTGAATGAGCCGCTTTCGTGAAGGCATATGCGGTTCAACATGATTTCTATCTAAAATGTGCTCAGTGCAATTAAAATCCCCTCCTAAAAATAATAAATCTTCAGAATTGCAATGACCTAAAACATCACTCAGTATATCTAGAAAAATCATTCTTTCCAATGAAACTTTTAAAAGTCTACCTTTTATAATTTCATCAACCTGATAAGAACAGGGAATAAAATTCTTGGAGAATAAAATGGCAACTCCACCACTGGTTGTGGTCAAATGACTTAACACAGATAAACCATCAAATTCTCTTGCCCAATCAGAAGAATTTGATTCATCAGTATGTGTTTCTTGAGCAAACAAAACATCAATTTTCTTCTGTTTTATTATCTCAAATAATTGAAATCTTTTTCTTATATCCCTTGCCCCATTTATATTTAAAGAAGAAACACGAAATTCTCCCATAAATGTGAAGAGAAATAACCAAAGCAGATACAACCAAAAGAAAACACAAAGAGAAAAAGGATATTTACGCATTATCATTACTAACACGGAGTCCAGGTTGCGCATTAAGTTTTGCAAGAATTTTCTTCAGTCGATACACTTCCTGGTTAGTGAAACCTCCATCACTCCTAAAAGCCTTTGCTTTTTCAATAAACTGCAACACATTGGGAAAATATTCTTCAACACGAACTTTTCTCGCATTTTTTGTCACTTTGAGAAAAGCCTTTATATCTTCTACACTGTATGATCGGCTGGAAAATCCACTCTGAGGTAAACTGCATGAAACATTGCATTCAGAAAAATCGCTTTCACTCTCTGTATCAGTCTGACTCAAGTCACAATCATCCATTCTTTTCACCTGTTTACCAACATCATGATGTTGTTTTAGTCTTCTCTTTTGAGGTTTTTTAAATGCACAATCTTCTGAATCAAACACAGAACAGCGATCCTCCTCTATACCGGCTAAAAGTTGCTCAACTGCAGCGGTCGAGCCGTCGCTGTTTTGCGACTCGTTCACTTGACCCGCTGGCAGATCGCTCACCGCGGAAACTACATTTTCCTCTACCTCAGCGGCACCTGCACTCTCCCCTTCAGTAGTCTTATCTACCAGCACAACATCCGTTACTCTTCCAGCGTCTACCACTGCTATCGATTTTTGTGCCATACTTGTTTCAGGCACCTCAGCATCATTAGGCAATACAGCGGCAACATTCTGCATTTCCTCGTCACGAACAACGATATTTTCCTCACCAACCGGTGGAGGATTATTATCATTCTTATTCAATCTGACTGGACAGGCGCGGATAAGATGCCCTGTTTCGCCACATCTGAAACATTTCATAGTATTTGTTGTGGCGAAAATGACATAGTTAAACTCATCATGACGGAAATTTAGAGACAGATCTAGATCGTCCAGGTTGTCTTGGAGAACCATATAGACATAACGCCTAAATGACACAATGTGCTTCAAAAGTGGCGACTTGCACCCAATTGGAATCATTTTTATAGGAGAAACCAATTTACCGTAACGAGAAAGCATTCCAGTCAACATTTCATTTGAAATAAAAGGCGGCACATTAGAAAGAGTCACTCTTTTTGAAGGAGTAGAAAGAGGGAGCACTTGGGTAAAAATACCATTAAGCACTACTCCAATTTCTACCAACTGATTCGCTAAATCAATTGTCTTCACAAACACAACAATAGCGCTATTCATGCGAGATGCAGACAGAATGTTCTCCGGCCCAATCACTTCTCCAACAGCCAGGCTACAGTCTTCTATACTAACCGCTGAGTCTATTTTTACACCATGACGACGCGTCAAAGAAACAAACCTCTCACTACCTGAGGCAGCCATGCTCCCAGTATAAAACTAGGAGCAGATGCCCCAGAATATTAAACACCTCTTTATCTCCCCAAATAAATAAAAAAAATAAAACAAACCTTAAATTTAAATCACCCCCCAAAAAAAACAATACAAAAAAGATAGAAAGATAGAAAAGATAAATTTCTCGTACCTGACACACACACCAAACACTCAGCTCACACTCAACGCTCCGCCCACTCACTCAGCACATGCGCACAGAGAGAGAGAAAGAGCAGATGAGAGTTTGGAAGGGTAGTGATTAAAGTCAAGATGAATCCAAACTGAGCCTGTTTACTTTCTTAAATTAATCATCATTAATCATGCAAATGTATTTGCAAATATGTAATCTTTTCTTCCTCCTCCTGGGACAAGGTCACAGGGTCACAGTCAAAATAAAAGCATTTGTATTAATTGTTCATTATCACCGCTGTAGTATGAAACAGACTGTCAGTTTTCTGATATAAAATCACTGTCAAATGCTGATAGCTCATAAAAGCTTGCTGTGTGTCTGAAAATACTGTCTTGGTCTTTATCCATCTGTTTTGATTGAATGCCTTTGACTTCTAATTTATAATATTTTTCACGTTATAACAAATATTTAATGCTAACAATGTCAATGCTATTTAATTGCTGAATCCCAAATAGCATACTTTTATTAAGCACAACAACTGCATTTAGCACTAAACTGTATTAAAAAAAGGAAAATATACTGGCAATTAATGTTAATGTTACAGACATTTCTGAAAACCCTAAAACACAATGCAATGTGCAAAATTCAAAATACAGCTAGAATACCTGTGAAATATAAATACAGAAAATTCCTTCATATTATTATTTTTTTATACATATTAATTTATTTTATTATATTTTAAGACTGTTGATGAATACAGACTTTTAGCCAGTATGTTACATTTGAATTTAATTACATTAAAAAACTGTTTAATTAATTTTATTTTATCCGTCACAAAAAATGACAGAAATTTCACCAAAAGTATTGTAAGTAGTTCATACAGCTCTATTGAAGTCACACAATAACTTAATGTGATGACAAACCACAAATCACTTCGTTCATTCATTTAATTTATGAAAGAAGAAGCAACAGCTGTTTGGTGATTGAATTGTTCTGAGTTTGATCTTTTTAATAAATCAGTTGATCCAGTTCACAGAGTGATTGGTTCACCATTTAGTTTCTGGAGTTCAACTAGATGCCAGTGTACGGGGAAAAACTGAAAAATTGGAATGCACACTCTTAAGAAACAATATATTTATTTTGAAAGGCATTATATTATTAAATGCTAATAGAATAGCTGGGTTCAGTCATTCTTATCAAGTAAATAAGAAAGCTCAATCAGAAACACAGACACATGCAGCATTTCTTTTGGGGCTATTCTCAGGCTGTGTAACCCAGATAAGGGTTATTTCTGACCCCGGGCCGTGGTTGCAAATCTTTGACCATTAGGTAAGAGCAGATAAGTTATAGGGTTTGTGTGACACTGCTGAAATTCCCCTGTAATTTTCTCCATCAGTTTCCCCGAACACTGAATGTTAAAACACCTCATGACTGCAGATGTGCTCTAGTAGATATTACGCTTTATATTAAATGTCACACTGTCTGTAAAACCAGTATATGAATATAGAGCGGTAATATAGTCCGTTTTCAGATCGCTCACTGGAATAATTTAAATATAAGAACCAATGAAATGACTCGGTGAACACGGTTCTATTTAATGTGTTGACATATAACCTCTTAAAACAAGAAGATGGAGTCCATTAGATGGCCTTAAAGCTAATGGACATGCACTAAAATCAATGCAACTCCAATTTTGATTTCACTGAATCTATTTGCTTTTCATATTTTTCAATTGGTCTGTTTTCAATGGAATAAAAAAAGTCAATAATATATTCACTTATTTCTGTAATTTGTCTTAATGTGTAATACTCTTAAAGGTAATTCCACATAAAATATAAAACCACATAAAAATTATTTTTAATAAAAATTTATTATTTTCTTTTCTGTTCTTTTCACTGAATTTATTTTATTTTATTTTATTTTAAATTTGTATTGTAACTTTGTCAACTCCTGGACAGTCGGTGTCATTCCTTTTTTTATTTCATTTAATTAATATTTTTTTTTTTAATCCTTTTTGCTGCCTTTTCAATTCTTGCACATTTGGAAAGAACAAGCACTGTCACTCCTGTTTTTTATTTTAATATAAAATACATTTTTGTATTAATAAATACATTTTTGGTTTTAGATTTATTTTTGGCATTTTTGCCTTTATTGTGATAGGACAGGTCAGGTTCCTTCTATTTAATGTGTTGACATATTACCTCTTAAAACAAGAAGATGGAGTCCATTAGATGGCCTTGAAGCTAATGGACATGCACTAAAATCAATGCAACTCCAATTTTGATTTCACTGAAATCTTTAACGTTGTAATTTGGAAGCCTTTACTACTAAACAAAATTAAATAAAACAAAAAATAAAACACATGGGAAGTTCAGAAAAAGTGTAGGTTTGATAGCCCCTGAGACATACAAGGTTGCAGTAAAAATAAAATAAATTGTATTAATTGTTCATTATCACCCATGCAGTATGAAACAGACTGTCAGTTTTCTGATACAGAATCACTGTCAAATGTTTCTTTTATTTTTTTATTGTCACCTTGTCAACTCCCGGACTGCTGGAAACAAATAATCACTGTCATTTAATAAATTTTTTTTATTTTATTAATTTAATTATAGTTGCCTTGTCAACTCCTAGACAACTGGAAACAAATAATCACTGTCGTTTTATTGTATATTATTTTATTTTATTTTACTATAGTCATCTTGTCATCTTCTAGACAGCGGGAAAAAAATAAGTGCTGTCATTCCAATTTTATCACATTTACGTTTTGTTTTGTTTTGTTGCCACACACTATATAGGACCGATAGTATGTGAATTGGGATTTAGCCATGTGACGATAATTATTGCACATTTGCATTACTGTTAACCAGTGCTTTCTGTGTCTAACAGGATGATGCACTGGGCAGGTCGCATAGAGAAGGAACTGGAGAAGGTGCTGCAGCTCGTCACCGGAGTTCAGCAAATGAAAGGAGTAAGTTTAACCTCTTTAACTTGTTTTACACCGTACTGCCGTGCTAGATGGAAAATATTGTGTAGTTTCAGAGCTTTAGGGCAAAGGTGCCTCTCTTCAGTATCAGTGCGGAAGCCACAGTAATATTCACACTGTATTATTTACCTTTGTTGTGGTGCCTTAGGAGGAAGCTTTAACTTGTTTCTGATGTTATGATAACAATGGTTGCATACGATGATTACAGTAATAGTAGTGTTTTTTGTGTGGTGTTTCAATAGTGACATTTTATAACAATCATTTTCTGTTGACAGCGGTCACACAGTCTTGGTACTAAGCAATAATTTCATAGTAGTTTCTGAAAGCCTGAAGTACTATATATGTTGTATTGTATACAATATTTCACTTGTATGTTTGAATTTTTAAATGAGTATTCTGTATTATTTGTGAAATTGTGAATTTAAATACATTGTTGTTTTAAAGGAACACTCCACTTTTTTGTAAATAGGCTCATTTTATAACTCCCCAAGAGTTAAACAGTTGAGTTTAACCGTTTGTGAATCCATTCAGCCGATCTCCGGGTCTGGCGGTAGCACTTTTAGCTTAGCTTAGCATAGATCATTGAATCTGATTAGACCATTAGCATCTCGCTCAAAAATGACCAAAGAGTTTCGATAATTTTCCTATTTAAAGATTGACTCTTCTGCAGTTACATCGTGTACTAAGACCGATGGATGTATATATATGTATGTATATGTGTTCAGAAATATTTTGGTCTCAGACTATTGTGTATATATACCATTTTAAATATATATTTAAATATTAAATTATTTCCAGTAAATTTTATCTCAGGCTATTTCAAGCGTTGGCAGTTTTTGTTTGTTAGCATTAAATATATTCTGCTGGTATACACAGCAGAGTAACTGATAGGGAGGCTAAACATTCTCAGTTATTTGCGAGGGCAAAATATATTTTAATTTGTCCATCCGTATATGTGTGTGTGTCTTTTAGAAAATCAGTTTGGGACACTGAATGCATGCAAGTCTGTGTTTGCACTCTCAGTAGCTGGAGGTTGCTGAGTCTGTGGTCTGAGTGTGTGTGTGTGTGTGTGCAGTGAGTCTGTGAAAGCGCATTTATCTCCGGCCCAAACAGGAGTCGTCACAGGGAGTGTTAAATGGCTCAGCATGTGCAGAAAAAGCCATTTTCTAAATGGATGCCTCTCCCTATATGTGCATCTGATAGAAATCTTCCCTGGGCTACGGCGGCCCACTAACAAGATTGCTTTCCTTCATCACTCTCTCTTTCCTCTTCATGCCCAGTTTATTCCGATATTCTTTTCCTGCTCTTTCTGGAAAAAAAAAATTCTTGCAAATGAATTCTAAGCATTTTTTTGCTTCTCAGAGTTATTTTGGAGAAAGTAAATAGAACGGACCTGCCACATACAACACGCAACAATCTTGAATACATTTTGCTTGAAAAATTGCAAGCATTAACGCAAGCTGAACACAAATACTTAACCATAGCGAAAATTCATATAGCAGATGTTATTCAGACCTCTGGATAGATAAACTCCGTAAACATGGTTGGGACTAGTGATAGAATCTGATGACATTGGCCATTTTGAGATGATCAGGATCTTTACCCTGTTTGGCTGAATGTGAACTTCTGAGTATAAATTTCCTCTTTTTTTTTTTGTTTTTTTTGAGTGTATATATATTGTGTTTTCCAAATATAGTGTTGTGTCTTTTAAAAATGGAAATTAATATATTTTAGTTAAAATGTAAAGCATGAAAAAAACAATAATTTTTTATACTTTTTTTTGTAGTTTTACATTGTCTTTAAAGACAATGTAAAACTACAAAAAAAGTATATATTGGTGTATTTCTTATTTTAGGAATATGATATATATATTTTTAGGAAAGCTGTCATTAAGAACACACCACAATATACAAACTTTAGCAAAAAAAATTAAATTATTTAACCAGAACACAGTGGGATCTGCATTTGTAATAATCAGTCCCTGTAACATTCAACATTACTGAACCACTTTTTGTGCAGTACGAGTAAAGCGGGAAAGATTTTAAGTGCTTGCAGGATTCTTTAGTGAAATGTATATGTATAAAATGCATTTTATAAAAAGGGCGTAAGTGACATTTTTGGTGAAATGGAGATATATTCATCAAATGAAAGCTCTTAATGTTTCTACTGGTAAAAGTACTGTCATCCATGAGTGTACAAATTTGTACAATTGAAATCAGTACACAAAGTTTTTGTTTTGGCTTTCCTGTAAAGTTGGTGAAATGTCACTTACGCCCTTCTGGTTCTCACCGCTACATTATATTCCTCAGCAATGAGGTGATAAAATCGCTGTTTTTGAAGTAACGTTAATTGTTTGTAGAGAGAGACGGCCAGACGCAGCAAGCAGACACACACAACTGTCATCTCTCTCTCTCTCAATCTCTCTCAATCGACAATTAATTGAAATGGTTAGAGAGTCGGACTCGTAATCCAAAGGTTGCGGGTTCGAGTCTCGGGCCGGCAGGAATTGTAGGTGGGGGGAGTGAATGTCCAGCACTCTCTCCACCCTCAATACCACGACTGAGGTGCCCTTGAGCAAGGCACCGAACCCCCAACTGCTCCCCGGGCGCCGCAGCATAAATGGCTGCCCACTGCTCCGGGTGTATGTTCACGGTGTGTGTGTGTTCACTGCTGTGTGTGTGCACGATGGATGGGTTAAATGCAGAGCACGAATTCCGAGTATGGGTCACCATACTTGGCAGTATGTCACTTCACTTCACTTCACTTCAAATAAATGTGGTCTTACCACACTATTTCATCTCTGTGTCTGATGTCTGATTTCATCTCTGTGTCTGATTTTTACCCTTCCGGTCAAATATTGCGCTGCAAAGAGCAATAGAAGTTTTAACTTGTCTATAACTTGGTAAATGACCATGGAATAAGCCAAGTTATTTGGGGTTCTTTACCTCCACGTCGTGCATTAAAATCCTTTAATGCACAGCTAGTTGTTGATTATCCCTTACATAGCTAACAATGTTTATAATTAGATAGTATAAATATAAAGGTTAATAAATAAACATATAATGTTAACCAAATATGTAGATATATCTATGGACAAAAGATGAATGGGAAATATACTTATAGAATCCGGGCTGTTGGAAACAGAAAATTAGTTTTACAGTCATATTTTTGTTTACAATTTCCCACAGATCTCCTGGCTATTCGAGAGAGGAATCTAGATAGAGAAAGACTGGTGTAATGTACAGTAGTCAGGTTGATTTGGTCTTTTTGAATATTTTTGACTTGAATAAAACCAGTCAATTTAGATACTACCACATTTTGTTTTACTTGACAAAACATTTTTGCTGTGTATGTGCTGGGAAGCTAACATTTTCCAACTAAATAATTCAGATTAAAGAGATTCAGCTGACAAAAAGAGTTTGGGAACCCCTGAGATACATGAACATCCTTTCAGTTGCATCATTTCCATCCTGATTTACTTTGCTTCTGGAAATTAAATAGAACGGATGTTGAAAGCGTTGCTCCTTTTCTTTCTCTCTCTGTTTCTATTTCCATCTCTCCCTGTGTCTTTAGTCAGTGATGTTAGATAAGCAGTCATACAGCTCTACTCCCACACACACTCCCTAACAAACTACACTTAGCGCGGCTATAAATAGACCACACTCGTGTGGCCGTTTCTGGGCTCCTCTTCAAGGTTATGACAGCTCATGTTGGGCCAGTCATCTGCATATTTTATCCCTTGTCCTAAGTTTATCTCTTTCTTGTGTAGTTATTTTTTTCTCTCTGAAGCCAGCTGTGTGTGTTCGTGCATGTGTTTGTTGGGTGTTTGGACACCTGGACTATTGTGTGTTTTGTGTAAGAGACAGAAATAGACACTAAGTCAAGAAAAGTTTTAGAAAGTGCTGCAGAATGCATGCTATTCTCTGAATCAGATAGAAGTATGAACTAGATTTGCTTGTCCTATAAAGAAGAATAGTAGTAATATGCCGATGGATAAATAGAAATGTAAAACGTCTAAGTCAAGCTCTGTGAGACAGGATATGATGTCACTCCTTGTCTTTGTCTTGCAGCCAGAAGCTAGTGTTTTGAATGACTTAACTATGATGAAGTCAGGAATCATATTGGAGTAATGTGAACCGTTGAGAGCGACGCTATAAAGCTGCCCTCCGTGACCTTTGATCTCTGCCTGCTTTCTGCTGGAGACCATGCATAATTCAAACTGACGGGTCACCGCTAATAATACTGGAACTGCTACTGATGCCCCCTAAAGAAATACAGCACAAGCCACGAGTCTACAGACAGGATGATTTGTATTATCACATGTTATGTAATGAATTTATTTAATCTCTTTGAAGTTGCACTACACTGAAAATGTAGTGAAAACTATATCAGACATTAAAGGAATAGTTCACCCAAAAATTAACATTTTCAAAAATTTTACTCAGACTCCAAAATATAAGTAGGTTTGTTTCTTCATGGGAACGGATTTGGGGAAATTAAGCATTACATCACTTGCTCACCAATAGATCCTCTGCAGTGAATGGGTGCCGTCAGAATGAGAGTCCAAACAGCTGATAAAAACATCACAATAATCCTCACCGCTCTAGTCCATCACTCAATGTCTTGTGAAGGCAAAAGCTGCATGTTTGTAAAGAAGCAAATCCATCATTAAGATGTTTTAACATTAAACTATCACTTATGGCCAAAAAACGAGAACATAATAATGCTTCCTTCCAGTGAAAATCAATCTTTAGTGCTGTTTTGGACTGTTTTGGCTTGCAAATGGTGCTTGATCTGTGCAGATTTCTCTCCTGATTCAGACGAGACTACTTTTTCACTGGAGAAAGCGTTATTATGGATTATGGACCGGTATTTTGACCTGAAGCAACAGTTTGAAGTTAAAACGTCTTAATGGATTGTTTCTTACAAACACGGCTTTTCACTTCACAAGATGTTAACTGAGGACTGCAGTGTTTCTCATACATTGATTTATTTGTGGCGGCCCGCCACAATATCAAAACTGACCGCCACAAATAGACTTCGTTGAATAAACATGAGCACTGCACGTTTCAAAATCGAATTGTTTTTATATCACTGCATTTGTCATTTTCATTTCATCTTGCATGTAATGCCTGATAAAGCAGCGTTTGTGAGAGGAGCGCTGCTTTGTGTACAGCCATTACTGGGGAAACCTCTATTTCTCTGCGCTCTAAAAGCACCTTCTACTGGCAGAGAATTAATTTGCATATATGCTGCCACAAATAGAGTCTAAGTCTGTGGGAAACACTGGACTGGAGTGGTGTGGATTATTGTGATGTTTTATCAGCTATTTGGACGGCACCCATTCACTGCAAAGGATCCACTGGTGAGCAAGTGATGTAAAGTGAAATTTTTTGTTTCTATGTCAGTTTTTTTTTCAGTGTAGGAACATGTCAAACTCAAGTCTCATATGTAATTCACATGACAGGCGCTATTTGTGTTCTCTTTTTTAGCCATTAACCAAGATCCCAGGCCTCCAGCTCATTACCCATAATGCAGCAGATGTTCCAGGCTGAAGCATCTACAATGTCAGCCCACATAGTCTGATGTTTTGTAAACACAAGCACAAACTTGAGATAGAGTCTGACTTGATTCTAATAGCTTGACGCTACAACATCAACATAGATTTGATTAGCATGTGGCAAATCCACCTGCCGATAAAGATTTAATTTGATTGCCACTTTGTTAAGTGTGAAACTTTGTCTCAAATGTTTCTCCTGAGAAAAGACCGCATTAGATTTCATAATGTCTCAGAGGAGATCTCAGATGTTTCTCATTGAAAAGCGAATGATCTGAGCTGCTATCCACATTGATTTTATGGCTCTGTACACTTATTGTATAATAAATATTTATTGGTTTGTATTATTATTTAGGAGAAACATCTGACAAAAAATTTCCAGAAAGAGGAACTTCACATTTAGCAGTTACATTTTCCTCTGGACAGGCTTGATTTCTAAAGCTAAATGATGCAGGTGTGTGTGTGTGTGTGTGTGTGTGTGTGGGCAGATTGTTCTCAGCGGTCTTTATAATCATGGCTTCAGACTTCAGCTGACAGCAACACTTTGAAATCATCTTTTATACATGAATTGTTCACACACACCCATACACACACTCGCACTCTCACACACACCCATACACATACACACACACACACACTTCTGGACGTTGGCGTTTCATCAGGGACTGCCGATGTAATCGCTGATCAGTGGTTTGGTTTAATTAAGTTTAATTGCACTTAGTACTGATGTCAACATGAAATTACATTTGACTGAATGATTTCGACATTGATGATAATCAGAAATGTTTCTTTGGCAGCAAATCAACATTAGAATGATTTCTGAAGGATCATGTGACACTGAAGACTTATTACTTAAAATAAGATTAATACTGAAAATTCAGCTTTGTTTAAAAAATATGAATACTTTTTAAAAATATTTTCAAGATAGAAAACAGTTATTTTAAATTATAATATTGTTTCACAATATTGGTGTTTTTGCTTTATTTTTGATCAAATAAATACAACCTTGGTGAGCAGAGGAGACTTTCTTCAAAAGGAGTGAAAATTGTATTAAAGGTGCCATAGAACGGAAAACTGTATTTACCTTGGCATAGTTGAATAATAAGAGTTCTGTACATGGAAATAACGTGAGCCTCAAACACCATTGTTTCCTCTTCTTATGTAAATCTTGTGAATGCAAAAGACCACTGAAAAATAGGCGAATCAGAACATAACACCGAGTGTGACGTTACAGTTGGGATCACTAATAGTTACGCCCCCAACATTTGCATATACCCGTCCATGTTCTAGGCCAGCCGAACCATCAGAAGTTCTGCAGGTATTGTGAAGAAACAAGTGAAAACAACAGCGAAAATGGCAGATCATGGAAATAAATGTTATGTTCCAGGCTGTGCAGGGGATATGAATTGCAGGGATGGGTTGGTGTCTGTATTCAGAAAGGCACGGAAAGCAAATAACGCGTTCTAATAAAATAACGCGAGCCACTAAAGGGACATGGTTAGCTCCTTGCTAGCGGTAGCCTGTTACATTACAGTACATACGATTTCACTTACCACATAAACAGAGTAAGATGACTGAGGATGATGGCGAATGATTTACAGATCCTGAGCACCACCGAAAAGCATCTGATCTTGTAAAATGTGTGGTAAGTACTGCCGCTCCACATTATAAACAGAGTGCGATCGCAAATCTTGAAAGTGAAACTAAAAAGCAATCGTTCATTTGAAAGCAGTTTTAATGCCCAGCATATTAATATCATCTCCCTGATGCCCACATTTTATTTACAGTATAATTACCCAACTATATTACTGCGTGAGAAAGTATTGAAATATATATTTTCCCTGTGTTTCCTTCCTGCTGTGTGAGTTACGGAAATGAGCAGCACTGTGAAACAGCCAATCAGAGCAGAGCTTAACATTGAGGCGCAGTGTGAAACAGCCAATCAGAGGAGAGCTCAACATTATTATTCATGACCCTTCCAAATAAGGTAATAACAGACCATTTCATTCTAGGGAGAAATCCTAGGATTGTAAATAGACATGTAAAACCGTTTTTGGAGAATTTTTGCCCTTACCTAAGCCACATACCTTCTATGTAGAGAACAATTTAAAATATTGTATCAATGCATTCTATGGCACCTTTAAACTTTTAATAGTAGTTTAAATATATTTCTCACTGGTTAAATTTTTTGTTATATTCATTTTATGTTAGAGCAATAATTCTGACCATTTTAATATAATTAAATACAAAACTTTAACGCTTTTGGAGGATTAAAATGAATGCCATTTCACATTGACTTTAAGTGGAGAAACACAGCATCCTGGTGACTTGTGAGAAATAATCTCATCTAAGCTAACACAGAAACCCCAAAAATATTAGGAGATTTGTCTTACACTAAACTATCAGTGTTCTGGTTTCTCTCGCAGCCTGAAGCCAAAAAGAAAAGAAAATCACATAGACCTCAAATGTGCCAAGAGCACTTTTCTATCTTTCAGTGATGAAACCCTAAAGCAAACTTGTGTATCAATGTGCGTAGCGTGTTTTTAAATGTAGGGTTTGCAGGAATAGTCTCTCGGCCTTTGTGTATTTGTGCCTTTAGGATTGTCTTAAAGGCATAATTCACTCAAAAAATAAAATTCTGTCATGGCAGATTTGGGTGAACTACCACCAAGTATTTCACTAAAATAGTAGGGATGGACATTTCAGGCAAAAATAATATTTGAAAATCGCTGGGTATTATTCGATTATTATTCGAAAATCGCACCCCTCCCCTGCATGCACGCACAAACACCCATAACTGATAGAGAGAGTGAGAGAGACGGGATTCACGCTTTCAATGTGTATGATAAACTGTTTAATTCAGAAAATAGGCTACCTTAACTCAAGCCATATAATGATTGTAATGTGCTGAAACATATTAATATAATAAACATTACCAAATGACGCCGCTTATTAACATAACAGTCTGTCGATTAGCATAAATCAACTGCTCATAAGGCTAGGGCATTTCCATTGAAAAAAATGGGAATAGATACGAGATGGGAGGAAAAATATGAGAGGGACAGCAGGACAGTGTGTGTCTGTGTGATGTGTTTGGGGTCAGTGTGGGTGACGTGAGTTAGTGGTCCTGCGCTAGCTCTAAACAATATCTTCTGTCACAATTATATCGTTGGGTAATTATAATGTATATAAACTGCGGGCATCAGGGAGCCATTATTAATATGTGGGGCATTGAAATCGCTTATGAATGCACGCTTGTTTTTTACTTTCACTTTCGAGATTCACGATCACATGTACGGAGCAGCACTCGAGAGTAACATTATTTACCACACATTTTACAAGATTAGATGTTTGTCAGTGGTGCTCAGGATCTGCAAATCAGTCGCCATCATCCTATCAGTCATCTCTCCTTACTCTGTTTATGAGGTAAGTGAAAGGTTATGTACTGTAATGTAACAGGCTACTGCTAGCAAGTGGCTAACCATGTCCCTTTAGTGGCTCCGTAGAACACGTTATTTGTTTTCTGCGCCTTTCTGAATACAGATTCAGCCACACCTCTAACCCAGTCGGGGCTGTTTGTTGTCCGCACAGCACTCTTATTTGACATCGTCCCAAGTTACTGGAACCGCTATATGGTGCGCAAGTCTTTTTTTATGCCACGCAAGTCTACAGTGTGCGCGTGATAGTGTTCTTCTGTTGTCTTTGACAGCTTTTAGGTGCATTATTGGCAGCACCACCCTCTGCTTACATGAACGCGTCACCACCGGATCAGCACGGAAAACATGGGGAAGTTTTTTAAGACAATAATTGCACAACCTAATCGATATTCTATAATTAAATCAACTAATCGAATATTCAAAAATCGTGACCATCCCTATAATCTAGTTGACATTGATATTCACGTCATTACTCAAGGGAATGCAACATCACAAATAAGATCTCTTTAATATCTCATTTGTTTTGCCTAGACGGCAATGAGATTACATAGAGAGCAAATGGAGATTAACTCTCCTGTTTCTAAAATGTTTCTCCTGAGACTCTAGTAATATCAGAGTGTGTCCTCTTTAGAAGAAAATAACAGTGTGCTCAGATTCAAAAACTAACTCAAATGTTTCCTTTAAAAGGAATAGTCAAAAAATGAAAATTAACATTTATTCACCCTCAGGTCATCCAAAATGTATACTATATTTACAAGTTTATTAATTTATATTTATAAGCGTTTGTTTCTTTATCAGAACATATTTAGAGAAATTTAGCATTGCATAACATGCTCACCCGTGGATCCTCTGCAGTGAATGGGTGCCGTCAGAATGAGAGTTCAAACAGTTGATAAAAACATCACAAAAATCCACAAGTAATCCACACGACTCCAGCCCATCAATTAACATCTTGTGAAGCCAAAAGCTGCATGTTTGTAAGAAACATTCATCATTAAGATGTTTTTAAAGTTAAACCGTTGTTTCAGGCTAAAATATGAGTCCTCTATTCATAATATGTGACCCTGGTCCACAAAACCAGTCTTAAGTGTCAATTTTTCGAAATTGAGATTTATACATGATCTGAATAAATAAGCTTTCCATTGATGTATGGTTTGTTATGATAGGACAATATTTGGCCAAGATGCAACTATTTGAAAATCTGGAATCTGAGGGTGCAAAAAAATCTTTAAAGTTGTCCAAATGAAGTTCTTAGCAATGCATATTGCTAATCAAAAGTTAAGTTTTGATATATTTACGGTAAGAAATTTACAAAATATCTTCATGGAACATGATCTTTACTTAATATCCTAATGATTTTTGGCATAAAAGAAAAATGGATAATTTTGACCCATAAAATGTATTTTTGGCTATTGCTGAGGACCATGGCGAATAGTTTGCAGATCCTCATCACCACTGATAAGCATCTAATCATAGTATAAACAGAGTACCTCGCACGATCGCGAATCTCGAAAGTGAAAGTGAAACTAAAAAGCGATCGTGCATTCAAAAGCAGTTTCAATGCCAGGTATAATAGCGGCTCCCTGATGCCCACAATTATATACAATACAGTATAATTACCCAATGAAATAACTACGAGAGAAAGTATTGAAATATGTATTTTCCTCCAATCTCATATTTATTCCCTTTTGGGGTTCCGTAGTACGTCATTTTCTTTCCAAACATGGTATTGCGGGGGGTATGGGGGGGGTATGGGGGATGTCATCGCGATGGACGATGGCATTGTCTATAGGCCCAACCCTATTACTCCGCAACAGTTTTGTTACTTCTGCACTGTGTGGTCTTCAGCAAACAGATTTTTGCTTGCATGTGCAAATGTTATATTTCACAGATGTCTATTTAGCCTGAGCTGAAGAGATACAGGAAGAGGCAATCCTCTGCATTTCCTTAAGTGAAGACAATATTGTGTATTGTCTGAAAATCCGATTATTGCACTTTCAATGCATCTCCCTTACAGACTGAAGCGTTGGTGTTTCTTTCACACAGCAGCATTATATTGATATTCTTCAATCATGTTAATTTATTTTCTGCAAATTTCAGCAGTTAATTCACTTTGAGCAGCTTAATGTACAGACTCCATTCCAACTTTTTGTAGATGGTTGATTTCTATATGTATTTTTTTTACTTTATGCTTTAAAAAATGTAACATTTAAACTTTGAAAATCCCTTACCTGACAAAAAAATATTAAAATGTTTAGAATCTGCCAGACAGTGATGTGAAGTGAAGTGACATACTTCACTTCACATAACAGTCACCATAACATTTGCATTTTATGTTACAGGTGGTCTAATTTCTTGCATTTATATGTGTTCTAAATTGTGATTGGTTTTCACTTTCTTGTATCTATTTAACCATCTTAGTTAAAAGAGCTCTGATGTGGAACTTATTTTACACAGCACAGCATCTAGAAATCCCATGAGAAAACGTTTCTTATGCTGCCTTACAAGAACTTTTCTGCCTACTTGGCAAGTCTGTCCCTATCTTAGTACAGCTATTTTTGTACATTCTATAGATATAGTGAAAAAAACAGCTAGTGGCTTTTTCATTTTTTGCTTCACAATTATACATTTGAATGAGAGATTGTGTGTGTCCATCTGTACATGATACATGCGTGTTTGTAGAAGGTCTGCGTGATGTTTGAAAGAGGATTTTCACATTCTGTGTTTCAGTGTCAGTTTGCTTGCGGAGGAAAGATTAAGGTTGTATCTCTCTGTCGTTTAAATACATTTTCTTTCCCCTTGATTCCTTGCACAATGAGATCAAAAGACATGTATGCTGGCAGTGGTGTGTTTGTACTGTATGTAATGTAGAATGATGATTTCCACTGTTCGCTCATCCTTCACCAACCCCCTACTGGATATGTCATCAGTCCTGTATCTTATCTCCTCCTCCTCAAAACACACACACACACACACACACACACATACACACACACACGCGCGCACTAGAAATCATCATACAGCAGTAACTGTGGTGGTTACAAACCTCAGTACTAAATAGACATGGAAAATTATTTTGTGTTATTATTTAGGTAGCTAGCTATAATCAATTTTACAGGTTAACTAACTTTAACCTGCTCAGAGAGACTCTCTGATTTGCTTGGTGTTGTCTTGCAATATTATTTTTTAAAATGATTATAATATATTACATTTATACACTTAGAATATTATAGACTTTTTAATATTTGTATATTTGTATATTCACATTGATATAAAAACAGTAGTATTTATTGTACTTTTATATTATATTATATTATTAGACTATATTAGATTTTATTATATTATATTATATTTGATAAAAAAAGTATATAAAAAAAAAAATGTTTTACCTGTGACCCGACCAAAATTACTTGCTATAATAATAGTAGTAATAATAATAATAATAATAATAATAAATGCATACAACAAATTTACATTAATATAAATTATTTTTATTTGTAAATTTGTTTTTGTATTAGATGTTATATATTAGATTTATATATTTAAACTGCTATTATATACAGTATTTAGACTGTTTGTTTTTACAGACTCAAAACCAAAATTGTTTGTGTAATAATAATAATACTTGTAGTAGTAGCAGTACATATACTGTATATATTTTATAAATCTTACATATTGCTAGGTAGTTGCTAGTGTGCTCTGGGTGGGTGCTAGTTTTTCTTACTATTTTAGAGTGCTTTAGAATGGTTTCCATCTTCTAACGATCTGCTTCTCATTTCATTGTGTCAACCTGCACCCAGCTCTCCTTTTCCCACCTAAACCATGAGCAAAGGCAGGCAAGTTTCCGATCTGACTGAAAGGACACGGCAGCTCGCAGGGAACACTGGGAAATGTGCGAGCGGATGCATTCAGCTGAATTCAGATCAGCTCTCCGCTTCCTATTGTGTTGGCTTCTTCTCGTGGAATCTTCGAACACCCTCTCGATCCATTGTTATGCTCCTAAAGCCGAACGCTTATCCATCCTTCCCTCTGAAGCACCAGCCCACACCTCTTCTTTCTTGCTTTCTCCCTCATATTTGTTTATTCACTCTGTGTCCTCTTGTTTCTCCAATGGATCGGTTCGGATACACTCCTCATGGTCTGTGTTTCTCTCTCCAGCATGCACACACTCTTGAAGCTGGCTTTGGTTCTGATCTGCGCCTCTGGCCCTTCTCCCAGGGTTCGTTGTTTGATGGGATTTGTGTTTTGGCATTACAATTGCAACATCTCTCTATCGCACACACACATTATAGACTTCCTGCAGTACATACAATACAAATGACTGCATTTTGAAACTCTGCACATGTATGCCAGCTTATAAAATCTAAATCAGACAGTTGCATGCACTTCCATTACTGTCAGATACAGAGCAGCCCACATGCACACATATGCAACAAAGATAAAGAATCACTCTTTGCTGCCGTATGAGTGCAGATGCATAAATTAATGTGAGAAGAATTAGAATAAAAGTTATCTGTGTTCGTCTCTTCTTCCAGAGCTTTTACTATGGCCTGGTTTCCTGTCAGTCTTGATGTAAGCTGCATTGGAGCAGTCTGCATGTTTGTGCCATGAGCGTGCATTAAATGGAAGTCTACAGTATGTTTTGTGTCTTTTCAAGGACCTTTCTCAGAAACACATTTGTGAGATTGATGTTTGAAAAGTGTGTGGGTGGGTTTATTTGGCTCTACTCCGGAGACACAATTGTTCAAATTTTAACGTAAATCTTACAAATCCTCACTTTTGAGAGTAAAACATTTGTTTGTTTGTTTATTTATTTGTTAAAATATACAAAACTAATTATAATTGCTGCAAACATCATAAGTAATATATTATGCCCTTTTTGTTAGGTGGGTGAAACGTACCAGGTTACGTATGTAACCCAGGTTCCCTGAAGGGAACGAGAGCTACGTCCGAAGACGCTATGGGAACGCCATCAGCGTAATCGGCGCTCTGAATATTTTATACAACAGTCTAATGGATGGGCGAGGCGTCACGGGCGGGGTGACGTCACGACCAGGAAGTTATATAAGCACGTGCGGCGGAGCCGGCATCAGCTTCAAGTCATGAAGCAAGCGCTGGCAGGGATGCCGGAAGTGTGGCTCGGGACGTAGCTCTCGTTCCCTTCAGGGAACCTGGGTTACATACGTAACCTGGTACGTTCCCTTCCAGGAACTTCGAGCTACGTCCGAAGACGCTATGGGAACGCAATACCAACGCCGCCAGACTGACAAGTCCCTGCCTAGTGTCAGGCTGAAAGGACGGAGGAGCCTGGAGTGGCTCCGATGTCGAGGTTGTAAAACCTGGCGAATGTCAGAGGCGTGGACCACCCAGCAGCGTTGCAGATGTCTTGCATGGAGACACCTGCCCAGAAGGCCTTGGAGGCCGCCACACCTCGGGTCGAGTGTGCTCTGACTCCCAACGGCGGGGGAAGGTCAGAGGTCTCGTACGCCAGATTGATGGCATCCACTATCCACCTGCTAAGAGTGGGCTTCGAAGCTGGAAGACCCCTCTTAGGTGGACCAAAGCACACGAGCAATTGGTCCGTTTTTCTCCACAGGGCAGCTCTGTGGATGTATGCGTCCAGTGCTCGCACTGGACACACACAGTTGTGCCTTTCCTGGTCGGGCTCCCTGAAGGGAGGAGGACAAAAGGCCTGGAGTACGACCGGCTGTGGTACGACCGTCAGAACCTTCGGAATGTACCCCGTACGGGGGTAGAGGAAGACTTTCGCCGAACCGGGCGCAAAGTCGATATGCGAAGGGGCCACAGATAGGGCCTGGAGGTCACTCACCCTCCTCAGAGAGGTGATAGCCAGCAGAAAGACGGTCTTAATCGTGAGGAGTCTATCAGTTATCTCCCCGAGAGGCTCGAAGGGTGCTCTGCCCAGAGCCTCTAGTACCACGGCCAGGTCCCACGTGGGGACACGGGGTCGTACAGGCGGCCTCAGCCTCAGCGCACCGCGGAGGAAACGTGTAACCAGGGGGTGTCTGCCCACTGACTGGCCACTGATAAGGGCGTGGTACGACGAGATAGCTGCCACGTAGACCTTAATAGTGGAGTGGGTTAACCCTGCGGAGAAGCGGGCCTGCAGGAACTCCAGAACTGCGCGGATCGGGCAGTTGACTGGGTCGAGCTGGCGGTCTCCGCACCATGAAGTGAAGAGTTTCCACTTCAAGGCGTACAGTTTCCTCGTAGAGGGAGCTCTGGATTGGAGGATGGTCTCGACAACCTCGGTTGACAGACCGGAAGCTATGAGTTGTGCCCCCTCAGGGGCCACACCCACAGCCTCCAGCACTCCGGGCGGGGGTGCACAAGGGTGCCCCCGGCCTGTGAGAGGAGATCGCTCCTGATCGGTACCGGCCACGGGGTGCCGTCGAGGAGGGAAATCAGATCCGAGAACCATACTCGGCCCGGCCAGAACGGCGCTACTAACAGTAGGCTTACCGCGTCCCGGCGCACTCTCGCCAAAACTCCCGGGAGCAGAGCGATCGGGGGGAAGGCGTACAGACGAAGCCTCGGCCAGGTCTGTACCATAGCGTCCAGTCCCAGAGGCGCTGGAGGAGCTAGAGAGAACCAAAGGGGACATTGCGCCGACTCTCGAGTCGCAAAGAGGTCCACCTGTGCTTGGCCAAAGACCTTCCAAATCTGCTTCACCACCTGGGGGTGAAGCATCCATTCCCCGGGCCTCGGCCCCTGTCTCGACAGGACGTCTGCTCCGATGTTGAGATACCCAGGAATGTGCACAGCTCTCAGTGATAGGAGCTTGCCCTGGGACCACACAAGGATCTGGTGTGCCAGCTTGTACAAGGGGCGCGATCGCAGACCTCCTTGGTGGTTGATGTAAGAGACCACTGCCGTGCTGTCGGTGCGGACCAGCACGTGGCGATCTCTCAGGTCTGGGAGGAAGTGCTTGAGAGCACGGAACACAGCTAGGATCTCTAGCCAGTTGATATGCCACGTCAGGTGGCGACCACTCCACAGACCGCGGGCAGGGTGGCCACTCATGACCGCACCCCAACCGGTGAGGGAAGCGTCCGTCGCTAGCGAGACGCGGCGACAAGGAGCTCCCAGCACCGGGCCCTGGGACAAGAACCAGGGTTTCCTCCACATGTCTAAGGCACGGATGCAGCGCCGTGATACCTTGACAGCGCGGAGCGAGTTTCCCCTCAGGGAGACCCCCCTGGTCTTGAGCCACCACTGTAGGGGCCTCATGTACAGCAGGCCAGAAGGAATCACGCTGGACGCAGCTGCCATGAGCCCAAGCAGCCTCTGAAACTGCTTGACAGTGAATGGCTGGCCTTCTCGCACTCTCCTGACTGCCGTGAGGATCGACTCGATCCGAGCAGGGGTCAAACGAGCCTGCATCGTGGTCGAATCCCACACCACGCCTAGATAAGTGGTTCTCTGAGCTGGAGAAAGCACACTCTTTTTGGCGTTTAGTCTTAACCCCAAATCCTTCATGTGGGCAAGAACGACATCTCGATGCCGAGCTGCCAACTGCTCTGATTGAGCAAGGATCAACCAATCGTCGATATAGTTTAGTATGCGGATGCCTCGCAGTCGCAACGGGACCAGGACCGCATCTACACACTTGGTGAAAGTGCGGGGTGAGAGTGCTAGGCCGAAGGGAAGAACCCGATATTGGTACGCTTTGCCCCCGAAAGCGAACCTCAGGAACTTCCTGTGAGAGGGAAGGATGGACACATGGAAATAGGCGTCTTTGAGGTCTATCGTGACAAACCAGTCCTCGGACCTGATTTGAGATACAATCTGCTTGACCGTCAGCATCTTGAACTTCAGCGATCTGACTGAGAGGTTCAAGAGACGCAAGTCCAGTATGGGCCTCAGCCCTCCGTCCCTCTTCGGAACAATGAAGTATCGGCTGTAGAAGCCGGTGTACACTTCGTGAGGTGGAACCAACTCTATGGCTTCCTTTTTCAGCAAAGTGTTGACTTCCTGTTCCAGGACCAGAGCCTGCTCGGGGCGGACCGTAGTCACACAAACCCCGTTGAACCGTGGGGGTGGCCCATCGAACTGGATGGAATAGCCAGCCTGTACCGTCCGCAGGACCCAGAGAGACACGTTCGGCAGCCGTTGCCAGGCTGCCAAACGATCTACTAAGGGAATCAGTCTCTCGAGACTGACCTCTGGTGTTAGAGAAGCGGCCAGACCGCTGTCTTGCTGTGGCGCACCGACAGGAGACGCGTAATCTGGCGGCTGAGGCGAGTCTCTCAGGCCCGCTGAAGTCACAGGCGGTAGAACCTGAGAATAACGCTCGCTGGGACCTGCTGTGCCCTGGAACTGCAGGGTTGGCAGACAAATCCCCGGAGGGCACCGAGGGGAGACGGTCACCGTGAGCCGCGGTGTGAGCCGCTCCACCCCAGTAGGGGTCGTCCTCCGAAGTCCTGGGGCTCGCCCATCAGGACTTCCTTGCCGCGGACCTCTTGGCCGCCAAGACATCCCTCAGGTCTGTCTTGGGCTTTGAAGTCCCCGGCGCGGAGCGCCGCTGCCCTCGGCTCCGTCTCGGGGGAGCACGAGAGGCGACGCTCTCTTTCTGCGCAGCCCTGTGCGAGGAGCTGGTATGCGGAGGAGGCTGCTCCCGCCCAGCAGCCTCCAGAGTTAGAGAGCGGCGGGGAAGGAACCGCCGGAACGCCTCCGCTTGCCTGCGGGCCTCCTGAAACCTGTCGACGACGGTGCTCACAGCGTCGCCGAACAGGCCAGAAGGCTGAAGCGGGGCGTCCAGGAGGCAGACCCTGTCCTTCTCCTTGATGTCGGACAGGGTCAGCCACAGATGCCTCTCCGCTGCCACCATAGCTGCCATGGAGCGGCCGATCGCACGGGCCGACTCCTTGGTGGCGCGGAGAGACAAATCGGCGGTTCTCCTGAGCTCTGCGATATCGTCGGCTCTGATATCCCCGAACTCATCTAACTCCTTCAGCAGTTCGGCCTGGTACGCCTGCAACACAGCCATCGTGTGCAGACACGCACCAGCCTGTCCTGCTGCCGCATACCCCTTGCCCACTAGGGATGATGTGGTGCGCAGAGGCCTAGTGGGCAGGGTAGGAGCCTTCAAGGACGACGCCGTGGAAGGAGACAGATAGCCCGCAAGCGTCTGCTCAATCCGGGGCATCGCCCTGTATCCACGCCCATCCAATTCCCGCACATTACCGTAGTAATCTGACGCGGGAACGAAAGGGCGGGATGTATACGGTTTCGCCCAGGATCTCGACACCTCGGTGTGGAGATCGGGGAAAAAAGGAAGGCTCCTGCGTAGAGGTGGCGGCCGCGAGCGCAGGAAACGCTCGTCCAGGAGGCTGGACTGCGGCACAGCTGTTTTCTCGGGGGGCCAACTGATGTCAAGCTTGGCCGCTGCCCGAGTTACCACCTCTAAAAGCTCCTCGTATTGGGGCGAGAGAGGCGGCGCAACCCCTTCAACGCTCGTCACATCAACCTCCTCGGAGGAAGATAGACGAAGCGCTGAGTCCTCATCTCTGGGGGAAGTAACCGCTTCCCCGAGAGACGGGACACCAGATCTGGCGGACACGGGAGGAGATAGAGACATGCCCGTCTCACTCCCGCCAGCCAGATCAGCCTGCGAGCCCCACGAGTGTAGCAGCCGCTCTGCCTCGGCAGCAGCGGGGCCAGCACCGCGTGGGAGGCTCGCGAAGGCTCCCTTCTCAAAGAGAGCCTTCCGGGTGCGGAGTGTGCGCAGCGGGAGCCGCTCACAGTGCGGGCAATCGGCTCCCTCGAGAGCCAACGCCGCATGCTCCGCACCCAAACAGACCACGCACAGGTTGTGTGTGTCCCCACTCGTGATGTAACGAGGGCAGGGACTAACACACAACCTGAAACGCGATCTGGGATCGCCCCTAGTCTTTGCCTTGGCTTTAGGCATAATCTCTTGGGTTTCTAAGACAGACAACACCAAATAAGACTCACAAGACACAAATCAGACTGACAATACACAGAGCGCTTGCTGAATGACAGAAAGCTGATGCCGGCTCCGCCGCACGTGCTTATATAACTTCCTGGTCGTGACGTCACCCCGCCCGTGACGCCTCGCCCATCCATTAGACTGTTGTATAAAATATTCAGAGCGCCGGTTACGCTGATGGCGTTCCCATAGCGTCTTCGGACGTAGCTCGAAGTTCCTGGAAGGGAACTAACGATTTTGTTCCTCATAATCAAAAGACAATGTAGGAAATTATATTTTGCATTAAGGAAATGATGGATGAGGATTGTTACAATTTTGTTGCAGTGCGACAATATTTTAATGGTAATTTAGCCCATAATTCACCTCAAGATGAAATTTTTTTTTGTCTTTTTATTGTAATGCAGTAATTAAAATAATTCTGTCAGGACATAAGGATTATTTTTAATTATTAAAATTAGCATGAAATAAATTCCGTACAAAAATACTACAGTGCTGTGTGATGAAGTTTGCTTAATATATATATATATATATATATATATATATATATATATATATATATATATATATATATATATATATCAAGGAAAAGATCTTGGAGCGCTACTTGCTGAAAGGACCTCCGTTTAATGATCCCAGAAGATGCTCTTTGGTTGGGTTCAAAAATATATCTATAGAATATATATATATATATATATATATATATATATATATATATATACATACATACATACAGTGCCCTCCATAAGTATTGGAACAGTAAACACAAAATTGCTCTGTTGGCTGTGGAGTCAAGACATGTACAAAAATGATTAAAAGATGAATATGAGACAAAACTACAGAATGTCACATTTTATTATTAGCCGTTTCAACACATACAGGTTTTTACCAAATAAAAAGAACAGCACTTTTAGAGTTCATCCCACTCATTGATGTGAGCATAAGTATTGGGACAGTTGAACATAAGGCAGATATAAAAGATTAAAAGCTATTATTTAGTAGCAGATCCCTTGAGCACAATCACAGCAGTGAGTCTGTGACCCATAGACATCACCAGACTCTTGGTCTCATCCTTTGAAATACTTTTCCCAGCCTTTAATGAAGCCAATTCCTTAAAGAAATAGAAGCCAAAACAACCTTATAACCAGCTGCTGTGATGTCTGTTCATCAAGAACAAAATAAAAAAGAGGAAATCAATCACTTTTATATTTTTAAGGATTCATCTGTATTTAGTTTAGAATTTAGTGTTTAATAACTTTATTCAATTTCTGTATATTTTTGCTGAGGGGCACAGGTAGCCTATGACATTTATTATAATGGGTTTATGTGAAGATTGCTTTAAGTTCACTTAAATTAGAAGTTATTTCACACTAGAAGTTATTAAGTCTAATAAATGTTAACATTGATGTCTCTTAATTATAATGTAAAGTTGAATGGCTATAGTCAATGGTTAAATATCAGGGGGAGACATTTTTACAGGGAAATCAGTATTAATTGGTATCAGTGATACTGGCCTTCAGTCATAAAAAATAAAGATGCCATTAAACAAATATTTAAAATATACTGTCTTTATGTTCTTTGTACATTAATTTGAAGATTGAATGTGAAATGATTGCAATATAAAAGTATATTTAAAAACTTTAATGTTAGGTGCGATTAATTTCAGAAAAATTAGTTAGTCAATTTTTTTTAATTGATTGACAGCACTAATATATATATATATATATATATATATATATATATGTATGTGTATATATGTATATGTGTATATATGTATATGGGTGTGTGTATATCTATCACACACACACACACACACACACACACAAACACACACACACACACACACACACACATATACAATATATATATATATTATATTATATTATATACGGACCCATGTTTTTGTTTTTAAGATTACTGTCAAATTTTATAATCAAATCTTACTCAAAACCAGATAGTCAGCTGCTATAATAATAATAATAATAATTATTATTATTTTAATATATATTTAAATGTAAAATATAAATATATGTTTCATTATATTATTAGCATTTTTAAAATTTTGTTGTGAAATTCTTTGTGAGATTAACTCAGGTGATCGCCTGAGTGTGACTGTAGAGGAATGTGTAAATTTGTTCATGTACTGTATTGGATAAACTAAGTGAGTGACATAGCGCTTGATACGGAGAGAACCGTATTGTGTGTGTGTGTGTGTGTGTGTGTGTGTGTGTGTGTGTGGTGGTGGCCGGCACTAGCAGCTCATTTCACACATAGCTGAGACTTCAAAGGCAGCCCACATTAACCCTGTGTGGCGGAACCCTGCATGAAACCGCATTTCCCGTCTTGCCTTGCTCTCCATCGTCTCCCTTCACACCCGCATTCATATTGAAATGACCTGATGTGTGCCTCATCTGTCAAAGATAAAACTTCAAACGAGCTATGCACGTGTGAGATGAGTCCAGGAGTCATCCGTGGTCAGGTGTGTGTAAAGTCAGCGCCTCGCCTCAGGTGTAGCATGAAGAGGATGATCTGAATAGTTCTGTCAGTGTTTATGATATTGGGAAACTCACTTCCTCTGTGTCCCAAAACATGTGTTCCTTAGTGCATGTTTCTGATCTTATTGTATGTCATAACTCGACGTCATGATGCACTAACCACAAACACATCAAGACGTAAAATCAGCCCCTGCTGGTCAAACTCGGCAGAATCAGAATCAGGCTTTAGAGATCTACCAGTTAATTTAACTGAGCGTTAAGTAATTGTGAGAGTCCTGATGATGACTGTGTAACAATTAGGCTGATTATAATGATGGTAGTTAAGATGTTGATAGTCTTAACGACGGCACCAGAAAGCTAATGATGGTCACATAACTGTGTGCTAATGACAATGACAATGATAAAACTTTGTAATATGATATGATGCTGCTGATGGCCTAATTATGACGATATACTTGTAGTCTAGATGTTTAACCATCTTAAAGTTGTCACCAACTAAATGTCTCAAATATCTTTTGAAGATTTGATGCCATGAAGCTCACAATTAGTGCTTCTAAGTGTTTGGTGATGTGCATATTTTATTCTATTTTCTTATTTTATTTTAATTTTATTGCTTTAGTTTATTTTAGAAATTATTTTGTATATTATTTTAGAAATTAAATAAATCTAATAATGTAATAACTGAAGTAAACATGGAGTAAAACCAACCCAGTATTTATTAAGTTAGATCTAGAATAGCATTTTATTTTATTTTATTTTATTTTTAAAATTAAATATTTATTTGTAAAAATTATTTAGTTATTTGTGACTCCGTGGAAGTGTTTTGTGATGTGCATAATATTTGATTTGATTTATTTCTATGACAATATACAATTATTTTATTTTAGAAACTGGATAATATTAAATCATCTTATACATAAATTAATAAATAATTATTAGGTCCAAATTATTATGTGAGGATAAAGAGACTGCGAATTGAGAGACATAGGGGCCATTCTAAAATTCTATTGAAGACCTGGGTTAATGAAAAATGTCCCACCGTCATCTCTGCTCTGTATTTTCTCTCACAGATACAGTCTCTCTTGTGACTAACACTGGTTTGATCTCAGTGGTGTTGGTGTATTGTGCTGTAGATTTGTCATTTCTACAGTATAAACTCTGATTGTGTTTGGGGCTGTACTGCAGGGCTTTGGCTCTTGATGAATTATGAATCTCTGGCTGGACTGGTCTGTTATGGCAGGGATAATATTGTTTGTGTGTGTGTGTGTGTGTGTGTGTGTGTGTGTGTGTGTATGTAGCTGGACCGGTCTCAGGCAGGGATAAAGCCGTTTGTATTGGATAGGATTTGCCCCAGAAAGCAGATGATAAAAACGATGGGCAAATCTCTGATTGAGCTGTATAATAGAGTTTGTGTGTCTGGAAGCATGTGTGTTTCTGTCACTGGGAATAATTAGTTATTTGTCATTTAACAGATGTTTTTATACTCACAGCAACCTGCAGTGCAACTTTAAACAGGTTCAGTCGCTGTGGAGCAACGTGAGGTTAAGTGCACAATCATCAGGACAGAGATTTCACCACAAATCTGCTGCATCTGTGACATGATGTGGATTACCAGAAATTAATTTCATCCTCAGTTTGTAAAAATATTGTTTCCACTAATGCACTTTTGTGGATGTCTATGTGGAGAGACATTGCACTGGGAATAATGTTAAATTGCATTCTGTTTCAAACATATAGCCAGAACACCTTAAACTTTATATGTGACAAATACTATGGTAGAATCACTTAAGTTACATCCAACATTATACAAAACACAGAAACTTATTGATTCCATGAAGCAGACTTTGCCAAAAGCAGCAATACTGCTTCCATGGAAGTGTTGGGTGATGTGCATAAAATGTAAAAAAAAATTATGTATATTTAATTATTTTATTTATAAATAATTTGAGAAAATAAATGAATAATATTGATGCACAGAATTGAAGATGCAAAAATATAAGTTGCATGTTTCTACTTGTTCTTGAATGTCCATAGATTTCCATTTTAAGTGCATTAATGTAAACTATGTGGCAAAATATATTTTCTGTGTTATGCGACAGAAAAGTACAGAGCTTTTTAAACTTGAAAACTCTTGCTATTCTTCTGTTATATAATTGTTTTGGAGTGTCTACGTGTCTGACACAGCTATACAGCCACTGATGATCCCACTGTGTGTGTGAGTTTTATCCTGCATGTGTGTTCTGTCGGTGTTAACCAGTGAGAGGTTACTGCTCTAATTAACAGCTTTTAGTCAAGGCTTCCTGAATGACCCTGTTTAGCACAGTCCTGTGTGTGAAGTGTTACAGCGACCTCCACTTGAGTTCTTCATCATATGCTTTAAGCAAACACTAGCACTAGTGTGGATGCGTTTTACACATAATAGCAGAATGTAATGGGATTTATGTAGAATGTAGGATTGTAAATTTGCTTGATGGTCAGTAACTCTTACTAGGTTACATTCATCCAATATTGCACAAGACAGAAACTCATTTGAAAGCAGCAGACTGCGCCAAATACAGCAATTAGAGCTTCTGTGGAAGTGTTTGGTGATGTGCAGATTTATTTTATTTTTTTTGTCTAAATTGAGAAAAGAAATCATATAAAATAAAATACAATAAAACTCACCCAGCATTTATGTATGTCAGTAAAATAAGTTTGGAAACCATTGTTTCTATCACTAAAAATTACTTTAGAAACTTCAAATAATGCACATTTTTGCACAGAATGTAATATATAAAAATGCATATCATAAATTTGTCTCAAACTAAATCTCTTGAATATTAAGATTCGATGCCATAAAGCAAACGTTGCCAAATGCAGCAATTAGTGCTTCTGTGGTTGTGTTTGAAGTACATTTTATTTCATTTATAAATTATTTTTAGAAATTAAATATTGTTAAATAATGTAATTATTTTATTTATTTATTTTTCAAAAAATATTAAGTAAAACATAAAGTAAACCTCTGCATTTATGTCATGTCATTAAAAATAATTTTGGGGATCTATATCATTATTTCCATGGCAACGAATGGAAAATAAGTAAAAAAAAAAAAAAGTTAATTGCTTCATCAACACAAAATTGGTGTCACTTGTAACAGACTTGTAACACATTGTACCATATTTCAGTTCACTGCTCAGATTTTTCACTACATTTATGCAGAAAGGGTAATAAAAATGTACAAATTAAACTCAACACCAATATGTTTTGTGTTAGTGTGTTAAGATGTGGCAGACGTACAGTATGAGACTCTGCTTCATTTACAGTAAGTGCTCATCATCATCATCATTGCTTGTTGCACATATTTGCGCTTTGTCTTCAGTGCTAGTTCCTGGTTATGTATCCTCTAAGCGCTTTTCCTCTCTTCACTTTACATTCCTGAGCTCGTCTTTTTTCCCTTCACTTGCTCTGTCTCGCAGCTGCGGTGAAATACTTGCGGTTTTGTCTGGAAGGCGGCGTGAATTCTCTCCGATTCTGCCTCTCTCTGTCAGGTCCTTTGTCCTGCCGCAATTATCATAGTGATGGAAATGAAAGACACAAAAGAGGGAACATGATTTTCAGTAGGCAGCTTTTCAAAGTCTTTGTTCGTTTCTAATGTGACTGAAAGACAAAGCAGAAAAGGGGAAAACACAGGAGAGAAAAGGCACGTTTGTTTTGTAAAACGTTAACATGTGAGATGTATCTTTTGCATTACGGCCGTGCTCAGCTGCCATCTCTGTCTCTCTGGTCCTCTTCCAGACAGGCTAAGTTTAGTTCTTTTGTGGAATTTCTAACAGCAGAAAGTTTCCTCGAGTCTAAACGGATCAGACACACTCCATAGTGTTGGTTTTCTGCATCCTTGACTGCCAGTTTAAAGGAATGTTCCGGATTCAAAACGAACTCTACGGACTTGAGTTTGTGGTATAATGTTGATTACCACACAGATAATCATTTGGACTAGTCCTTTATTTTGCAAACGCAAGCAAAACTTGCATTCACAGTAAAGCACTTATAATGGAAGTCAATGGGGGAAGACATGGAGGCTTTAAAGCAGAAATGTGTGGTGTAAAACCGCTTATATTCATTCTTCCAGACTGAAAGTATGTTATTTGAGTTTTGAAGTTGCCTAAATCCTTCTTTTAGCTGTGAGACTACTGTTGGAAGAGCTTCTAGACATGCATCATGCAACATTAATATTTCTGTAAAGTTACCAGGATCACCAGCTTTAAAAGGCCATTGCAAAAAGTGAAACATTGGATATAAGTTAGCACAGACAGCATTAGTAAATGGTTTTATCTTGTTAACATATATAAAGTTTAAATCTGGTGGCTAAACTTACCAAAAAGTGTTCGCTCACACAGGTTTTAACAAGAAAAAAAAAAGAATAAATAAAATAAATAAAAAATAACAAATTATTTTATTTTTACAATTTTCCCCCACCTGGTTACACTTGTGGTGTTCCTGGTCAAAAATAACCGATCTACAAAATTTGCTTGTAAATCTCTCATTATGCGATATTATTACCACCAAATATTGGATTCATTTTTTTATGAAATTGTTTTCTTTAAATAAGCACAGGGTTTGTATTTCTTTTTGGAACTGATTGATCACAGGCCTGAATGATCTGAGCTTAGCCGCCTCAATTTTTTGAGTGAATGTTGCCAATATTATCCACAAATAATGTTATTTTTCCCCACTCAATAGCTATGGTGCATAATAAGGCCAAAACATGCTAATTAAAAGAAGCTGATAAAAAGATTGAATCCAATATTTGGTAAAAATTCAGCATAATGAGTGATTTACAAGCAATTTTTAAAAGGTGGGTCATTTTTTGACCCAGAACACCCAATTAGAGGATTTTCAGCACGGCACAAGGGTTAAAAAGGTTCCTTGGATCTTCAATTATATTGTAAATGCATGTATTTGTGTTGATAAGGTGACACAGTTTTGTTTTTCTTAACTTTTATAGTTTTTTTTTTGTGATGACTCAAAAACAAATATCCCATTGAGCTTTATATGTACTCTCAGAGAACATTTCACTGAACGCAGAAATAGACTTTTTGACATGGTCTTTCAGTTTGGCGGTTGATTTATTTCTGTGTGCTTTTAATCTATTTGCAAAATCTTACCAAAAAAAGGACTAAGAGCACTATTCATTTGTTTCTTGATGACTCTTTCGTCACAGTGATATAGCATCTTTTTATCTGTGTATTTAGCAGTCAGTGGCTCTGTTGTGAATGACCCCGTGTTTCTACACCTTTTATCAGAGCTCTGCTTTTGTGTTCAGCGAATTTAATCGCTTCGTAATTGGGTGTTTTTTAAATATCAAAGTGGAGTGAAATTATAGGCTTGAGGTTGATAAACAGCAGAAAGGGCTGCAAGAGTATCAGCCATGCTTGGCCAGGTGAATACTGAGTCACATTGGCAGAGCAAAATTACCCACAATTCATTGCCTGCTTAGTGAGCTTCTTTGAAATGTCACAATATTTTAATGCACTAGGTGAGAGGAGAAAGAATATTTTATATGTTCTGCCTGCATGCATGTATATGTCCATAAATTAATAAAATGTCTTGTTAGTTGAGCATGATTTTGCTTGTAGCTAATTTTGTAGTTATATTTATTTTCATTGCAAAAGAATAAATGTGACAAACTTTTATTAGTTATATTTCATCTAAAGATTAAAAAAATAATATAATATTTTTTTTTTTGCAGAAGTAAAATTGAGCCTAATTTTAAACCATCTGTTGTTATTTTCTTGATCAAAATCACATTTTCCCTTTATATACTGCATAATCCATAAAGATACCACATTTAGCCATGCATAATGTGCACATTTGAACAAAATTGAAAAACTAGTTTTTAATTGCTTTTTTAATATTGAAGTGGCATTTGACACAAACCCCAGTATAGTCTCGGGTTAATTTCAAGGTTATTAGCACACATAAAATGTAAAAAAAACCCCACCTTCATTATTTCAGTTAACTGAGCTCCCATGATGCTTGGGATTACCATATTATTTCTTTCTCACGATTGCGACTGATTTCTAGATGCCTTTTTCTAGACGCAACAGAATAGGCAGCTTTTTTGGCATAATGTGCCGTAAAATCACAAAAATACCCTCCGACAGCTCTCACAAGGCAAGATAGAAATCAAAGCTTTCATAAAAGCACTTCTGGCTCAGGTAAGCCATTTTAGATTACACATTTGAAGCCGAGCGAATATCTCGAAATGGCAGTCTGTAAAAAATCTCCCCGAGCAGAAATGGTAGTGCATTTGAGAAGAACCCCAGGGTTATGATGCCCTCCGTGGACGTCTGGGAGTTTCTGTGATAGCGGCTCAGAGAAATGAGCGCCGGTCACATCTTCAGTCAAACCTCCAAATGAGTTTGTTTTAATAGTTTATGTCTGTGCTTCCTAAGTGGCTTTTAATTCATTCTGACACTGAATATAAAGACCCAGCCGGCACTGAAACGCAGATAGCGCTCGGCGTATTAATATTACCAGGCGCCATCATTTACAATCACCCCTACGATTGCGAAATCGCAAGCACTGCTGTTTATTTCTCTCTGTACAGCGCTGGATGCCGGTTGTAGATGAGATAGGGGTGTTTCTAAGTGGTACGATCCCTCTCCATTGCTACGGTGGGAAGAACGAGGCATTAATCTTCGCCGCTTGGACAGAGGGAAATTAATGATCATTTGCGCTGACGACATAATCGGGCTTCACGCTGTCCTCCGATACTAAATTGCCGTCTTTGTTCCACGTAATATCTCTCTCTCTTTCTCTCTCCCGCTCTCAATCTTTGCTCGTTGCCTGGTCGTTTGCTGTTATCAGTCATTAAGTGGCCGGTTTCCATGGCAACGGCGGTTTTGAGATGGCCTGGTAGGGTGTAAACTGGCCTCTAGTCTAACGCGGTGAAATTATCTCGTCATGCTGCAAAGGTCTGCGTGCTCTTCTAGGTCACCGTTGTGCTTTTGTCGCAGCTGACGGTTTGCATGCGAAGGTCACGGTGTGCATGTATGTGTGAGACGGAGTTAAAGGGTTAGCTCACCCACAAATGAAGGTTCTGTCATTGCTTGTTCACCTTTGTGTTGTTTCAAACCTTTCTTTCATCTATAGGACACAAAAGGAGATGTTTTACCAAATGGCCTGGCTGCTGTTTTCCATACAGTGAGAGTGAATGGGGACTGGGATACATGTGCATTCAAATAAAACCTCAAGATGCATTGCATACGTTTTTTTGTCGAATATGAGACCAGTGACAAAAATCAATGAGGTCTGATGTTAAACCTGTGGAGACATGTCTAGAGGCGTCATTTTAGGCGTCAATGTTAAGTGAATAGTGACTGGGATGCATTCATGTAGATTGAAACATGATGTTTCAAGATGTGTCACACTATCTTTGAAACCAATGGAAAGACTTATCATTAAATTGCATTTGATGTCATTGACATGAAATATGGTTTTGAGGTGTCTCAATTACATGTACATGAATAACGACTTCAGTTTCACTCTGTTCCTCACATAAAACTATTGAATGACTTCAGAAGACTTTTAATGTAATGCACAAGCCATATAGGTGCTTTTGATGGTGCTTTTTTGTCATTTTTGGCACTTGACAGCGCCTGGTCACCATGCACATTATGTTCGGAAAACAGCCGCTTCAACATCGCATTTTGCATTTATGCGTTTGGCTTTTAAACAACTTACATTGCTTTCAAGGTATACATTTTAACAGTTCATACAGTTAACTGAAACTAAAACCATGAAAAAAGTCTTACTTTGAATAAAATATATTTAAACTGAAATAATATAATATATATATTTAAACTTATTTTATTTCAGCGAATTGCCAAAGTTACTAAAATAATTCAAACTAAAATGAATAAAATCTTTAAAAAAGACATTAAGCAAACATACAAAAACTAAAACTAATAAAAAATGACAAAACACACAACAATATATCTTTAAACTTAAACTGAAAACAAATAAAAAAGATTCAAAATATTAATAAAAATTAACTAATAATCTTATTAGCTGTTTCAATCCAAAGTTGCTAATTTAAAGGGGTTGTTCACCCAAATATTAATTTTCTGTCATAATTTAGTTGTTCTAAACCTAGGACTCTATGGACTCTATGAAATCCATTTTATTTTTTCCCAAATTCCGTTTTATTATTTTTCAAAATTCTTTTTTTTTCAGTTTTAATGGTTAAATAATATTGTATTAATAAAAAAACATGTATAGTTAATTGAAATCATGAAACTTACACAATTTAACAGCAGTTTATTAAAAGGCCCTATGAAATATTTATGCATCCCCTTCCAGTGCCAGCCAACCCCATCCCCCCCCCCCCCCCCCACCCCTAAATTCAGATAAAATTAATGGATGCAATCATGGCTAATGATACTAAAATAACACTGGGTGGCACAGAAGAAAGAACGTAATACAGGTTTGGAGTGACATGAGAGTGAGTAAATGATAACAGAATGCTCATTTATGGGTGAATTACTCCTTTAACAAAATCAGGATTTCTCATGGATCGCCCATTTCATGACCTCCTCAGAAACTCCGCACCCGGTCTTTATTTGCTCTAACGGAACACAGGCATTAACACAGCGTGCTAAAAACCTTATCTCCTTTCACTTCTCTTTAAGTGTCCTCTCTTCTTGCCAGTCCCTTTTAAAGGGCTTTGACCCTATTGGCGTTTTACATGGACGGCACGTCCCTTTAATTACTCTCTCGTTTTGTCTCCCAGCGCTCTCTTGCTCGCTCTATCTGCCTTGCCATGCAAAACGTTGAATGTCATGTGTGTGGGTTTGTGCATTTATGCTAAACGCTGGTGTCACATGGTATTAGAATATCCAAGGCTGCTTTGTAATGCAAGACATGCTTGTTTTGTACATATTTGAGATGTCAATCATGCCTGTAAAAACCTAATATATGAAAATGCTTTAGATCTATGCATAAATACAACTTCTGTTTTAAGCAGACTAAAATACACTTATAGATGTATGCACTCCGTCCAGTTCAGTGATATTGCACTGCAGAGAGTTTGAGTCATGTAGTTTAGGTGTTTTCTGAAGGCGTACAGAGCTTTGTACACACGGATACAGTCAAGGTCATTGATGGAAAAGCTTGTGATCGCTTGTGTTTCCCTTTTTATTGGGAAAAATATAAACTGGATGTTATATGCAACTGTTCAGATCTGAGTTTTCAGTCCTGTCATCTTTTATATTTTAGTTTGCGTGTATTTCTTAAGTGTTGCATGAACATTCTACTTTGTCATGCAATTTTATGTCAGAATTTGGAAATATTTGTTTCCAAATTGTGAATTTGGAAACGGTTATTATTGAAGACTTAGTATCCCTGTTGAAAAAACCAGCAGATGCTGGTTAGGTATGTTTTGAAGCATGCCTTCTGGTTTTAGCTTGTCATTAGCTGGTCATGTACTGGTCCTAAGCTGGTTTTAAGCAACTAGCTCCTGCTCAGGACCAGCTTAAACCAGCTCAAACCAGCAGCCATGCTTGAAAACATACCTAACCAGCATATGCTGGATTTTTCAACAGGGATTGATTGATTTTCCAATTTAATTCAATTGAAGGCAGGATGATTTGGGGTTAGGGAATCTCACAAAACCTGTTAAGTATATATTTTACTTCAAAATAATAAGAAATAAGAAATTATAATTAACAATAAAATGAAGCTTACTTTATTGTAACTGTGAATTGTTGTTGAATTTTGCAATAATAATACATATATTTATTGACTATTTAAAAAATAAAGTTGTTGTTGTTTACATTTAATAATTATTATTATTAAATAAATCATACAAATATGTATACACTTTACAGTAATTTGTGCTTAGTTGTGATAAAATAAAAACCTTAATGGTTCTAAAAACGTTTTTGCTCATACAAAAATGAATGTATTAGTATTTTTTAGGAATGCACATGTAATGTGTACATGCATGTAGGGCTACCACTAATGACTATTTTTATTTCGGTTAATCTATCGACTAATTTTTCGATTAATCGATTAATCTAAACGATTAATTTCCCGCAAAAAAACAACAATTTTACTTAAATATTTGATTAAACCAAATGAAATTTTTTAAAGCAAAAGTGAAGTGCAACATAGAGTGCAAGAAGCAAGTGTCCATCTCATAGTCCAAATCACTGAAATCACACTTCAGTATTATAGTGTGAGAATGACAACATTTCCACGCGTTCTAGTCTACTACTAATAAAATTATAATCAAAAAACACTTAAAGGAGTATTTACCAGAAATATTATTTACCAGAATTTATTTAGGTGAAAAATGTAAATGTGCAGTATTTCTGAAAAAATACTTTTTTTAAATATAAAACCAATTAATTGGAGATGCTTTTTATTATTAGAATTGAATGGAACAATTAAAATGCAATCCAGAAAATAATGGAAAAATGAATTTGGTACAGATAAAACTGTAAAACTCAATTAATTAGACAGGCTTTTTGATTAATAAAATAAAAAAAATAATAATTTGGAAATAAAACTGATTTCATAGGGCCCTATAATTATAATATTTTTTTTTTGTGGTAATAAAAATGGATTTAAGTGAACAATAGCTTTTAAAATGACTTAAAGTTCATATATAATAGCAATGATGCAATAATAATTAGTTCAAATAAAGTATCAAAAGCAAGAAATCATATGGTTTTATTGAACAAAACTGTTAAAATGTAGATTACGCATTACAACAAAGGCCTGCAGGGGCGCCAACGGCCCGACGATTATTTTTACACATTACTGTTTAATATTGACCAAGCACCATTTAATTCAAATGTCCACTTAATCTTTCATATTTGGCCATTTCTTTAGGACAGAAATGCTACAGCCGCTGTAATTAAATGAATATGTGGACATCAAACCGTCTAAACTCAGAGTGAGGGTTTGAGCTTTATTTTGAAATCGCGATGTATTCTCTTGTGTTTGTGTAGATTTATAAATGATTTACCTTACAAATCTGATGAAAGCTCTCCCATATGAACGTTATAATAAACACAAACTCAACACGCAGAGATGAGTTTGAGACGAAATGATAACAGTTTCTGTGGAGCTACTGTGAACGGATCCGCTGTGTGACGCACGAGTGTAATCTACACGCATGTAAATAATTAAAGAGCATATACTGTGTGAACTGCATCGCATATAATTATTTAATTAAATCATAGTGTTTGTGAATTCACAATTATGCTTAATTATGATTTTTAAATGGGTTTAATATATCATGCAGCCTTGGAAAATAGTCAAAAAATCAGTTTTATGGATTCTCGTCCGTGAAATGCGCCACTTTTGCCGGTTAGTAGACGCGAGCAAAATGAAGTCGAAGATTTTTAAAGATCGACTAGTCGACTAAAATCGATGAATCACGACAGCCCTACATGCATGATATTCACCCTGATTCAAATCTGACACAGTATGTGCAGAAGTGCCCCCCCCCCCCCCATTTCATTGCATTTTTCATTGTCGATGAACCTCCTATGAACAGCAATCTTCAGTGTTTTTCCTCTAGTCGGCTCAGGAACACAGCTTTTATCAAGTGCGAGTGATCCCTGCAGATCTTTAGCTATCACCCTAGAGTTCTCCGTCGATTGTTTGAGGATTCTGCAGTGTGCCCTTGGACTTATTTTTGTAGGACAACCACTCCAGCGGAGAGAAGCAGCAGTGCTGGATTTCATTCTGATTGTGAAGCGAAATCCTTTGGTAACCCTTTGAAGTCTTATGAGCTTCAACAGCCCTTCTGAGGTCTTCTGAAATCTTCATACTGCACTTGAACAGAAATCTGTTTGTGAAGGGCTGGTAAACACACTGCTCATGCGGCAGCGAAGGTCAAATGCACTTGTACGATGATTGGAACAACTCGCCCCAATTATTGTTTTCAACAAGTCATTATAGTTTCCTCCAGTGACCTTGTCAGTGAGGTTTGCTAAAATTTGCATCCCAATTACCATTTCTAACGCCAAGTATTAAATGTATTTTTTTAGTAAAAATTATACTGCCTTTATTGTGACATAGTTGATAATATCAGATCAGATTTTAGGAGCCGTTCTTGCAGAAATCTAGATAATTTTAATCATGTGTACTTTGGAGTCATGTTTAAAGATAAAGCCACACTTTGGATTCAAATAAAACCGTCAGTGGACACAAGCTCAATTCCGATTTATCAAAAGATTCCTCGTGTGTTAATTGCGTTCCTCGGGGGGTATAATGGCGAGCAATTAAAGGCAGATCAGACCTATCATTTCACCAGCGGGATGCACATCTGGCAAGCCTTCATCAACCTCCTCCTCCTCGGCTGTCTGGGTTTGCAAACTTCTGTCAGAGTATAGCTGTAAAGCAGTGTTCTTTTGCGATTTGAATTTAACAGTATGTGGCCATCAATTAAATTATGTTTTCACTTGTTAGGATAAGAAGGAGAGGGAAAGAAAGCCGGCAGGGATGATTTGGACCGCAACGGGGTGGAATCATTTTGTCACATGTGTGTGCATATTTTAACATTTTTTGAGCATACGTGTCAAAGTCAACATGAAGTTGCTTTCCTTGCCTGTGAGCAAATCATCAGTGCTTCAGGTAAAAAAATAAATAAAAAAAAAATAGAATTTATACAGTACAATTTATAGTTTATTCTGTATATATTTATTTGCCTACTTTTTACTAATCAGTCAAATCCCATCCTAAAAGTAAATTCTTATTAATTTTTTTCATACAGCCCATTTTTTCAGCTTTTATTTTTCCCATAGTCTGTTAAAATAAAATAAGAAAATATAAATAAATAAATATGCAAGTTGTATTGCAAATGACAAAAAAAGTTTGATATATTTTATATAATATATATTTTAAGTTTATTGCAAAATATGCATATTTAATATTTTAATAGCATAGGGAGTCCAACTCCATTATTCATGGTGCCTCAAGGAAGATTGCAAGTTCTTGTAGTGCTAATTGCTTGCCATGACTCTCTGATCATGGAATTGTATGCACAGCATCATGGGTAATGTATTTTTTCAACACAAATTCTGCTGGTAGACATGATTATTATAGAAATAAGTTGAAATAATGCAAACAAAAGGCTTCAACAAAAAATCATTTAACAAACATGTAGCTCACAACAGATCTGTCTTTAAAGGTTTATAAGTTATTGTTAAAAATCTGTTTCCCTAAGGAGAAAATTAGTTTTTACTTCCGGATCCCAACATTTGAACTCTCTTACGGGAGTAAAATGGGTTACGAATGCTATTTCATGTTGACGTTAACCTGCCTTTCTTTTGCTATTTTCAAACATTCCCAAACTTCTCGGTCATCCCATCATTAGCTGTCCACAGGGCTGAAAGCAGCCCACCCCCATATACATTATGGTTGACGCTGGTCCGGTTCTCTCACTCGCTCATGCCTCATTGCGCAGCTGAATAAATCACTCTAAACTGAATTTAATGGCTTTATATCTGAACGGGTTTCTATGGACTGAGACAGGGATATTTCCTTAAGTGAGAGCTAACTTTATTGACTTAACCTGCACAAGGGCAATGTCTTCACGTTTAGAATTCATTTGACATTTGAGGTGGCAGGGGACTCGTTTGGTGACATTTCGGCGCCATTTACAGAAATGCGTCCGGCAGAATTCAAAGATAAGAAAGGCTTATCTTTACATCGGTCTTTTCACGTATTGTCCAAGGACACATTTAAATGTAATTTTACCAACTGACCCGTACATGCTCTGTAAGTGGGAATAAAAATCCCCAAATCCCTTCATGAAAGCAGAAACTGCTCTCAAAGCCATCTGAAGTCATCTTTTTATGCATTTTCAGACATTTTATGGAGTGACTTTGGACATCTGGGATTGTAAATGACAGAAAAAGCGGCTTGTACGCTGTAAAAAAGTAGTAAATAAAACAAAGATTATTGGAGTATGTTTTACAAGAAAAATCTTTGTTCTTTCTACTTCATGTAATGTTTATTACAATCTTTTCATTGTTTCATTGTATTTTTATTTATTTACTTTTGGTGAAATTTACTAGCGATTTCTGAGTGAAAATAGTCTCTACACCAAATTATTTTCAGTGTAGGAAAACAACATCACAATCTCATATTTATTGCATTTTTCAAGCATCTTCACTAGAAAAACATAAATTTTTATGGAGTGACTTTGGATGTCTAGTATTGTGATTTAGAGAAAAAAAAATTATTGATCAAAAAATGTCTAAAAGATTATCGGGATAATACCATTTCAGTCTTTATACTTTACACTCACATTGAATTCACTTTTACTTGTGGTTTCTTTGTAATTATTTGTGAAATTTACCAATTTCTGAGTGAAAATTGCTGAAAACTAAACCCATCACCATTTTTTTTTTCAGTGTAGGGAAATAAAAATCATTATTAATATCTAGGTTTTTCAACTAGACAGCAGTGGGATTGAATACAGAGCAAATTGAGACTTTTCTTAAGTCTCCCCTGCTTCTCAGAGTGTCTCTCTTTAAGTTCTTTGAACAAACCAAACCAAATGTTAAAGATCTCAATGTGACCATGAGAATTTCTCAACAAATTATCCTAGAACCAAATTATCTAGGCATTGCCATCCACATTAATTAATCAGCTCAATACTATTACTGTATGTCAATGATAGTCTCAGTTAATTATTTACGTCTCCTTTAGACTCATATAAGGAGACATAAAGAGGAGAAAGGAGAAACATCTGAGACATAGCTGATATTTAAATAAGGCATAACTAACAGTCTCTTGAGCGATGAAAGATCAGGGAGTTTGATTGTGTGTCGTAGCACAAACATTATAATTATTTTTGATTAGCATGAGGTTCCTGACTAACGTTTGTGATTCCATCCACATCTATTTGCGGTGATACTACGAGTGATATCTTAATTCAGTCTGTCTTCTTTTGAGGATTAAGTCTATGTTTGGGTCCGTGCATATGGACAATCATAAAACATGCCTCAGTCTTCTGCCCAGAGAGGATTAATGATGAATCATTGAGGTATGATCTGTTTCTGGGAGTTCTGGGAGAGTACGTTCGGTATAAATTAAGTAACTTAATCCAAAACACAAACAGGAAAAAAAGACTTTCGGGTGTTCAGTAATCGAGAACAATTAGGAGCAACATTTAAACATGCTCTTGTTCTTAATCACACACACTTTAATTTTAGCTCAACCCTGAGTAAAAGCCTGCAGGCTACGGACTCTCACACAGGAGCCAGAGAGAGAGATGGAGACAAGACGAGACATTAACAACTGAAGCAAATGGATGTGGTGTGCGAAAAACACCAGCATAATTCTAGGTGTTTGTGGGCATTTAACCTAGCACATGACACATGGTTTGTGCTATGAGTTTTTGTAGTTGAAGATGATTTTCATGCCAAATTGTAATGCATAGGAGCTTTTAAGATCTCTAAGCACAAGTGTGAGCAATAGTAATAATGATGATTAAACAAATGCCATTAATAATCCAGTGAATCAGTGGAGGAGAGGAGACTAAACTTGTACAGCCGATGGCTTGTGCTCACGTTGATGGACAGATGACGACCTTCATCAGCAAAGCAGGAAATAGAGGAGTGATTAGCATGATGAGCTCCCCACACACACACACACACACAACTCCTAGCTATCGGTACAATCAGCTCACAAGGGGAGGCTTTGGGGTTTGTAGCCGTGCGAGTTTGTGTGTCAAACTCAATCAAAGACAGCCTGAAGTGTGTGTTTGTCTGCTTGTGTGTGTGTGTGTGTGAGAACTTATGTGTCACAGCTGGTTTCCTGTTTCCACCTTCTCTACATTAATTAGTTATCAGCTCTATCCAAGGAGCGCAGACGTAATTGGCAGATTACAGCACAATTTTCCTTAATTGCATCCTGTGTTGTGACATTGACTTTAGGCGCATAACTAACCCACCCACACCGAACCTGAACCTCCATCAGCCACTTGCCCTCCCGTTTATTGTATTGTATCATTATATAATGTTATGTTTATAGGTGGAACTTGGAACATTTCTGTCATTAAAAGTCTTCCTTCTGTGTAAATTTGCTTATTATTATAATGAATATAATGCATTCAACAGCATCTGAATATAATTAAAGTCAACATGACGTCAACTGAGGGTTAGTGATTAATATGAACTAATGTTAACCAATAGTTTTAGTTAATAATTTTGTCTTCAGCTTTTTTTTTTGTAGATAATCCAGCCCCCACCCCCCATATTGGTATTAGTAATGTAGCAATTTAATGTGAAGATAAAATTTACAGCAATAATAGCAAAACTGAGGTTTGTAGTTGATAATAAAAATGTAAATAATTGTTTAACAAATAGTTCAATTAAAATAAAAAAAACAAATATTTCATGAATACATAATAAAATAATTTTATATATAAATGAAATGAAAAAGCTAAATAAAATGCTTACTAAAAAACGAATATTATATTTGTTCACCTGCATGTCATGTAGCCGTTAACCAACACGAGAGAACTGTGAACATGTGAATATCTACTTAAAGGTTTTAAATTAATATTGAAATAGTTTAACAACAGTTATTTAAATATTAACATAAAACCCTAAAGTAGATATTTTAGGTAACAGGTTCGTCTCATAAAGTTTGTGAATCACCGACTGAATTTCGTTTCATGTTCTCTTTAAATGAATCAGGCATGAATGAGCAAACTTTTTGCTAGTAGAGAGAAAGAAAGAGGGATTGAGAGGTGGACGGGAAAAGGTATACAGAACAGGAAGTGATGCACACGCAATCCCCTCTATCAGCAAGTTAATAAAGAGCTGACGTTCATATCTGTCTTAAAGACTGATACCATAAAGAGATGAGGATGAAGAAATAGATAGAGGCTTTTTTTTTCTCACTGAGAAGCGTTTGGCATCTTCCTCTCTCATATCTGCTCTTCTGACCCTGACTGTGTGTGCTATTTTACAGCTGATGGTGTGTACTTTTAGGCCGTGTTGTGTGAATGTCTGAAATGGTGAGCAATAACCAGATCAACTGTATATTTGAGTAGTGAATCGAAGCTGCTGCATTGGTGCTTAGCATCGGCACACTCATCTAATACACCATCTGCTCAAACGGTCAGTTTTCCTCATAAACAGTGACACGAGCCAGCAGTTAATGTGATGTCTGTTAGAGTTTGGCTCAATCAGACACATCATCGCTGAAAGCAGTTGTGATTTATTGCTATTTCTGCCATAGAGTTCAGCCAGAGGCTATAGCACAAATTTACATGCAGGTTTAGCTTCAGGCACTTTTATTTCCCAAGAGTTGATTTTTCTTAAAACAGTAGATAACAACTTTTTCCTTTTTGCTATATGAAGGTCACATTAAAACTTTCTTGGACTTTTTCAACTCTCTCTCTCTCTTTTTTTTTTGTTTTTTTACAAATTCTATTATATTTTGACTTATTGTTTTACTATTGTCTCAGAGTCAGTATTTAAAATGTGAAAATCAATAATAATACTTTAAATTATGGTATTTTTAAAATTATGAGGATTTAAATGAAGACATGTACATTGCCTTTATTTACAAATCAAGTCATTAAATAAACAATTTCAATATTTTGCGTTTAGCTGTTGCATCATTTCCACTGCAATTTTGTCCCTTAATAAAGTTAATGTGAATAATGTTAATTTTAGTAAAGTTAATGTACTTGTTTATCAAGGAGAAATTTTAAATTTAAATATTAGACCAATAGAGTTATAGAGTTAAGGTCTTTCCTGTGGTAAATATCACTTGTGAGCAGTGGTTTTAATGAAATTTATAACATTTTCAGAAAATATTGTTTGTGTTTATTTAGTATGTAATTTTAGTGTTATAGCCTTGGCATTTGAAATTAGTTCAATTTGAATTGAAAATATTGCAAACACATTTGACTTTCAGGAAAAAAAAGTGTATGTATGATGCAATGTTAATTATTTAGGATGCATTAAATAAACCACTGAGAGTGTAAAAAATGAGAGTTTATTTCCACAAGGGAGTTTAAGTCTTCTCTTTACAGTAAATAAAGGCCAAATGTCTTCATAGTTGAAGAAACACTTCTGTATGCTGGTCTCTGCAAAACTTGTAAACCAAGGATGTTATGGTGTTTCTGCTAGTTAGACTGCTGTATAAAATGTCCCTATTTCCTGTCAGATATCACTGGATAGATGACAAATCACATCTGTTTCTGTGACAGCCGAAGAGAATCTGCCTGTCAGTCATTTTGAGAGATCAAATTTCATACCTCAGTGTGCATCTCTAATCTTTCATCAAACTTGCTCCGCCTCTCAAACGACTCTCCATTTCATCTGATGTCATCAAGACCTCTTGTGACCCCCTTCAACCACCTGTCATATAGACACCATCCAGTTCAGTAAAAGTCCTGTTGATAGTCCTTTTGTGGAAGTAAATTGGTTTGAACAGCATTTTATGTTGACTTAAATTATGCAATTGTAAAATTACGAGAGTTTAAATAAAGACAAATATTATGTTATTATGTAATAATAACAATAATTATTATGTTAACAGAATGATTTTTATGCATCAAATTATGGAAAAATAGTATTTGTTTATTTAGGATGTATATGATTTATTACGTGATAACATCGTTCAGATTTCATGTCTCAATGTGTGTCTGTAATCTTTCATCAAACTTGCTTCGGCTCTCAAACGACTTTCCTTTTTAGCTGATGTCATCAAGCCCTCTTATTTTTAGCTCCTCCCCTTCAACCTTCTGTCATATTGAGACCATGCAGTTCAATAAAAGTCCCGCTCAATGTTCTGTTGTGGAAGTGCAACGGTTTAAATGGCCTTTTATGTTGTCTTAAAGACACCAGCATTCAAAACACAACATGATAAAAACAGCAGCCGTGACTGTCTTCTCACAACAAACGTCCATCTCTCTTTCTCCCGAGCTCGAGTTCCCCTCCTGCTCTTATCCTGCTTGATCTATAGACCTCCTTTTCTATTAGTCTGTTGTCTCCAGCCTCTGCGGGAGTAGTGCTCACGTAATGTATGTTTCTTGTCACTCAAGTCCCTTAGTCCTTTCTGTCTCGCCACATCTGTATCGAATCTCTCCGTTCGAATCTCTAGAGGCCATATCTTTTTCTTCCATTGACTTTTTCCCTTTAGCATTGTCTGACTCAGAGTTTTGCCGTCTCTCTCACTCTCTCTCTCTGTTTTATTGAACTGTTCCTGTGCCTGGCGGGATGCGTGCGCTGTCTGCTTGGCGGAGTCCACTAATATTCCTTAATGACGCAGCATCTGTCTCTGTCAACAGTCCGCCTTCATGGGCTGATAAGCGGAGCTGTTTTTCTCTCCGACGTGAGCCAGTCGCATAAAAAAAAAGAGAAAACCTCAAACTAATCTTTTTGCGACTAAAAAAAATAAGACTCAAGGTCAAATTGAAACTCTTTTGCTGCTGTTTGGAAAGGGAAACTGGCTGTCAGGTCGGGAAAGTAAATCTGCTGGAGTGTAATTGTAGGTACAGTCATGTCTGTTGAAGTTTTTACTGAGTTTGCTTTTAAGTATATCAATAAGCACATTTATTACCATGAGAAATAAAAGTGAGTAGACTGAGCAAGTTATGGTAACTCAGATATTTGACAATTTAATATCTGCTAGGCAATTTTGTGTTCATAATCGAAGGCGATTCGTCTTCATCTTGTCGGTGAACTACGGCTCTGTGTAGTAATTCCCGCTCCATTTGAAAGCAGGTGATGGCGATTTACTGCCAATCACTGAACCGGCTTTACTGACGAGATGCGCATGATAATCGAATTCGATTCATTGCTCAGCCCTATAATGTAATATTTATATTTATAAATGTCATAAAATATAATTTGTTTGTCAAATACTCAAATACACAGTATGTGTGTGTGTGTATGTTATAAATGTAAAAAATTTAAGTATATAAGAAATATATAATACATTATATAAAATAACATTTGTAATAAATGTTTTCTTATATAGTTAAATTCATAAATTATTTGTATAATGTATATAATAATTTATTTATGAATATATTTCAGAAAGAAATTCTATGTTGTTTTCCTTATTTTTTTATTAAATCACAAAAAAATGCAATATACTGATGTATTGGGTTGTAATTGTCTTGATAAATTCTTTCTTCCTTTCTTTATCTCTCCTTCTCTCTCTCTCTCTCTCTCTCTCTCTCTCTCTCAGTGTCTGCATTTTGTGTGATCTCAGACCATATTTGAGCTTTTTCCCTTATTCTCTTTCTCTTGCACCATCTGTGTGTTTATACTAGCACAGTCTCAGTTTGGCATACTGGGACGAGTCTCTTCACTAATGAGACACTGTGTGTTCTTTTTCTGTCCTGTTATTGGAGATCACGCTAGTTTGTGTTGTGTGTGTTTGTTTGAGAGTGTCATTATGTACTTATGTGTGTGTGATGTGTGACTGCCAGTGGAAGCATATTGAATTGGACGGGCTCTTGCTTGCTCTGGTTCAGTGGCGTGAGTGTGTTTGGCCCAGTTCATCTAGATCTCTTGGCCCGACCCAGACAGCAGACCCTCCTGCCTGCTGTTCCTTCTTCCTCCATCTCAACACACACACACACACAATCTAAAGTATATTATTTTCTCCACATTTTGACCTAATTTCTTCTCCTAAAAGCTAAAGTCCATGAGTCACTCCAGCATTTCACACTTTACTGAATACAAATATTTACAGATTAAATTTAAACCTGTTTTGTTAATAATAGCCTACTGCATCTCAATAAGGGAGGTTTCGCACTGGCTGTGTATCTAAATGTTGTTGTTTTTTTCCTTTGAACATATCGGGGGCATTTAAAATCCAAAAATTATAAATAAAAAAGATTATTTATTGGTTGTAGCCACTTTGCTTTGCCTTATAAAATGTAAATGTTATATAAATATAAATTCAACCATATATATTTTTGTCTTTTTTAGTGCTGAACTGTATAAATAAGTAAAAAAGTAATACAAGTAGCTACATTTTTGTCATTTTGATTGGTGATCATGTAAAGCAATTTAAGGCTCATACATGCTTGATTTAAATGAAAGTCCAGCCTAAATGCATTTATTTATTTTTTTGTTTGTTTGTTAAAGCATAAATGTGTCCAACAACATATAACAAGTTGTTCAATATATATTCAGTATTTTTTATTTGTTTAATACTTTGTGGTTTAGCAGTATTTGTGTTCTGACTGAAATGCATGATATATTAGTCTTCAGCACATCCTAAGACATAAAGTAAACCATGAACATCTTAATTTGTGTGTGTGTGTACTGATTTAAATTGGAACTGTGTTCTTGTTTTATGAGATTAGTATCTGGCATAACTGTGTGTATTTTATATCAAACACGCTAATGACTTTTTCAAGGGCTTTATAATTGTATTCCAAAAATAACAAGTATCACAGTTTTAAAACTAGGTTACGCTAATGTCCCTTCCCTCTCCAGTCGCCGGCCCATTCCATGCAATGCTTTCTCACAGACGTCAATTCTGTCCCAGTTCACTCAAGTTGACGTAAAACAGTGCTTGTGTTTTAGCAATTATCTGGTAACAGGGGAACGTACAGCTTCAGATGCAGTGTTAGAGGCCAGAGCCCTTACTAAAGCCTTCGCCTGCTGTGTTTGTGTGTGAACGGATCCCTCTTTCTAGGGAGATTGCTATTGGCTTTTTGCCTAGTCCTCAGTTTGACATAGATGGATTTGTGGGTAATGGAGTCCCTGGGGTGGAGGGGATAAGTGGGCATCCCAGGGGGTCAGATTACGGTGGACGGCACGGCGGTGTGCTGAGTCAGACTGTAAGACCAGACCTGCTGTGTATAAATCACCGCTAAAAAGCGCTGACATTAGGAATGATGCTGACCCATAAGTCCACATCAGATTGTGTCCTGACTTGCACTCTTTTTCACTTAGTTTAATTGAATTAAATTCATGTTGACTGTTTTTTTTTTTAAATGCAACACATATTTATGTTTGGATAAATGTCTATGCAGTATGCAGTATTTTACTTTTTTTTTTAATGTGTGGTTATATGAAATAAATAACCACATATTAATATTTTGGAATATTTAAAATTATGTTGGCACTTTAAAAGTGTTATTTGGCAACTGGAGGATGAGTCATTGCATTGAAATTGTTTACATTTTGTTTAATGTATGTATGCTGTCTTATTAGTATGTGATGTGTATATGCTACTGTGCTGCCAGCCTTGGCCAGGACACTCCTATGAAAGAGATTTTTAATATCAGAGAAATAAATGTTATAATTGAATAAATAAATAAATATGTATCAGATACTTATATATTAAATAGGACGTATAATATTATATAAATATGTTAATAATATCTTTTATTAATAATCAAATATCCATATATGATAAACAATGTTTTACTATTTTAATATTTATTTATAACATTCAATTATATATAATGTGTAAACATTAATAATGATTTTTATTAATAAAAAATGTATATATTTACTGTCTAAAATAGATATTAATAAACAATATACAAGTAAAACCTACTTAAATGCTACTATAAGTACAACCTTATATATATATAAAGTATGTTTTACTTAATGTTCATTTGTAATATTACATAGTGTATATATATATATGTACATTTATATAAATATTAATGTCTAATTGCATTAATAATAAAAATAAGATATATTTAAATATATATAAATGTATATGATATGTTTAAATATATATATATATATATATATATAAATAAGCTGAATAATTATGAAATGCAACATAACATCAATAGTGTAATGATTTTAGTCTTCTTTTTACTTGACGATTAAGTTTCTTAGACTGTACCAGTAAACTAGTTTTATGCTCAGCTTACTGGAACATATTAACTAAGATGCTACTATTTTTAAGAGCTCATTAAAATGGTGATAAATGCTTTGAAATGGTATGTTCATATATTTAATAAATTCAGCATTTTACTTATTGTTTTTTTTTCTTTCTAAATATTCAATTTCATATGTAAAATATCAAGATATTTTAGTTTTGAGCTTCAAAATTCTATAATTTTTGATGTTTGATCACAAAGGAAATCACTGCGTGCCTGACCTTTGACCTTTGCCTCCCACAGATTTATATTGACAAGAGAAATCATTTTGGTGTGGAGCGAAATGCGCCTAAGCAGCTGGTGGAGAACGTGGCAGGAAACATCGCCAAACTGCTCAACAGGAAACGCAAAGCACTGGAGGTGAGCAGCGCTAACAATCGCTCTCTCCCAGCAGGAAGTCAAGACGTTGATAATCGTGGTGTAAAACTCTTATCTGTTGCATTAAAAAGGGGAATCGATCCACTGTCTCTTTTAATCAGAAAAAAATTGGATTTCTAAAAAAAATATTATCAATGCCCATGTTCTCTATTAGCCTGCTTAACTAAGCAGGTAATGAGTTTGTCTTCCTCCAATCTGCTCCCTCTTCAAATCCACAGGACACGACACAGCGACACATAAGATGAATTCAGGGAGGAACGGAGCATCACATTTACACATTTATATAGTATACAGGCGCATGTGACAATTACAGCTGAAAAATGAGTGTTTATTAAGCTTCAGAAATGAATCATGTGTTTAGTAAGTAAAGTACTTTAGTACTTTTGACTAAAAGTAGCATATGAACACTGCCTGAGGTCTTTCACTGGGAGACACTTGGAATTTCTTATCATAAATTGGTGTTCGAGCGAGATTAGCTGAGAATGTGAGTCATGCAGACACGCAGGAAACTCAAAATGACTGCTTCACATTCTAGTGTGCTACTTCGCTGAATGCTCCCTATTTTGTCAGCGACCTTCTAATGCATATATGTTGCTTTGATGGTGCAGATGTAAGTTTTATACCTTGCTGAGAATTTGCATCTTTCTGGTTTCTCTTTGAGAAGTGACGTCACCTTTATAAGCACCATTGCAAACATATTAAGGCAGGTAAAAAGGGTAAATAAATGTAACCAATTGATATCACCATACTTCTCTAGATGAATGATTACATTCATAACGATTGCATTCATTTTAATGCAAATTAACCATTATTTAATTGAATATGCACTAATATGCATACATTTCCAGAACAAAAAATGTAACATTTGACATAGCCAGGCTCCAAATTATTTTTGTTTTATTTTGTTGACATATTTTTTTACAGATGGGGTTTTGGATAACTCTTTTTATCAATACTGTCAACAGCCCCAATCAGTCAATCAATCAACCAACCAACAATAATAATAATAATAAATGTTTTAAGAATTTTTTAAAATAAAATTAGGCAAATCTGTAAAACCTTCAGAATATACATAAAAAATATATAATGAAAACTGATTTTGAGAAAACAGCCCTTAAAGATATACATAGTAATAGACATTTACAGATGCAAATAGATAAAGTGCAATTAAATAAAAATACAAAGATTTTGGATGTTTTTATTGCAGTAGTCTCTAACACCACAAAAACATTTTTTGTCTGGTATACCCAAAACTGTATTAAGAGTCTTCTATCAGCCAAGAAGTTGACTGAGGAAGCCAGAGAAAAGCAGAAGCAGGAGACAAAGTAATGATGATTAAAAAAAAAAAAATGAGCAGAGTTTATTGAGTAATCTTAGACGTTTCAGTGCTCAGACTTCTTGCCGTAAACCTGTTACTCGACTTCAGCTTCAGTATACCAGCTCAACAATTCTGGCCCATCCCTACCAGCTACTTTTATATTTGCTCTACTAATGAAAAATACTTTGTTTACGATGCTGTTGTTGATTGAATTGGAGTTCTGTTTAGAAAACACAATCAAGCTATATTTCCCTCGCCATTTTGGATTCATTACAATGCATTTCGGAATTGCCTTTTCTGCGAATAATGCAAGTAATGCTGATATTTAAATGTGTGCCAAAATGAGACATATGCTAAAGCAATGTAATTTTGCTGCCTGTTGAAGAGTGTTGCTTGTTGCCGTCTTGCTAGGCGGCTCACTAGGGTTTGGAACGGAGCCGATGTTTCAGTGCTATGGAATTGAGTTGGTTGGCCACAAAGCGGCAGCCTCCGAGTGCTTCCGAGCAGCTTTCTTGATTGAACAGTTAAAGATAGGGCCCGCTGCTATCGGGGCCAGCAGTGTGCTGGTGACTAGACGAACCATCACCCAAAGCCCAGCAGACTCCCGACAACTGAGAGATGGAGAGAGAGAAAATGTGCCCAGAATGAGAACGGCCCTTCAGGCGTCAGGAAATGCGAGGAAATTAAGTTCTGAAATCATTGATTTCAAAATGAGCTGTAGACGGGAGAAATCGAGAGGAAAGAGCGAGCGATGTAGGATGTAGAACAAGGTAAAGCAAGAGAGAACAAGCAAGAGAGGAACGAGGAGACGTGTTGTAATCTCATGATAAAGAGTTGGAGGGGATGAGTTTTGACAGCGTTTAATAGAAGCACATAGTTGGATCATATTAAATCTTGTATTGTGATTAAGGGCTGTTCGCACAATGGAATCGGTGTTTGAATGGCAACAAATTAGCTGCAATATTTTAATCTTTCACACATTAAAAAAAATACTTTTTTTTTTAAAGCATGCACAGAATCAACAGAATTTGGGAAAGCCATAGTGAAAAATCATAAGCCATAATTCAAAAACATATTAGGGTTTTCTACAATAGTTATTAATTTTTGTTTAATGTATTATAGAGTTATTTAACTATTTTATATAGAAATTTGTTTTGAAAATTGAGTAAAAGAAATGCAAAATATGTATTTTTGCTTTTAAGTTTCTACGGATTAGTTCAGAACAAATAAATTTCCCGTTTCCAGCAGAAACTGGTTCACACCTGCATTGACCTGTTTATTCGCACCTGCTTCTTCAGGTCACCACTAATGAGTGTGATAGATAGACCCTGCGCCCCAATTCATGTACTATCTGCCCTAAATAATATGCAAGATTAAGGGTAGTGTGTCCCAAATCATAGTCCGTTGAAAATAGTTCACCAAAGCTGCCAGGAGGGTGTCATTTTCCAGCGGCTTTATTAATGAGCAGAAATGCAAGCAGAACAAATGTCTTTGTAAATTATTTGTTAATCCATTCTTGCATAAATTTTCGCAATGGATGATGTTTGTAAACAATTCTAATATAAATATTCTCTTTAAATTGGCTCTGTACATTGCCAGTTTCTGTGTAAATCGTTCAGAAAATCAACTGTTGCATGTGCACAACAATCTTTGGGGTAAATGGTTTTAAATGGTCACATTGAATTATGTCTGTGTAAATTGTTTGATTTGGCTTTGTACATAGAATATTTCTGGGTAAATCTTCCATAAAATCATATCAAATCATGTGCGTAATAAAACTGTGTAGATTGTCTGTACATTATTTCTGATTTGAATGGTTTGTTGAATTGGCTGTATATGTAGCGAGTTTCTATATAATCTGTTCATAAAGTCATTCTCACGCAAAACTAATTTCTGCAATAGTCCATGCTCAAATATATTGTCAAATTTAGCTTATTATATGCATAACACATTTCTATGTTATGCAATTAATTTGCCAATTCGCTCTTTTAACTGTCTTGAATTGTTTGTAGTAAAATAATTAAATTTAATGCATAGAATTTTGTTTATAATAAATCTGCATCATTTTTTATGTAACTTGTTGCTTTTTAATTAGCAAATTTTTATGTAAATTGTTTACAAAACAGCATAGAATTATGTGCATCAAACATTTCTTACAAAAATTGTTGCATTGACTTGATTCTGGACAAGACATTTTTATGTAACCCAACTAAATAGTTGCATTCAACTGCATATATAACAAATTCATATGCAAATGTTTGTAAAGTCATTCTTATGTAGACTGTTGCATTCAGTTGTTTCATGAATGAGATCTCTCTCTGCTCTACTTCTTTCCATCAATTTTTTTGTGCGTCTCCCTTGTTCTACTCTAGAGGCTTGAAGTGCATTTGGGTCGGCCATGTTGTCCTGAAACGAGTCGCTTCCTGTCTGGTAGTTTTGCGGCTGCATTTTAATGATCTGAGACAGGCTCCTCATGAAGGGCTGATGTTGTGCTCATGGAGTGATGGAACGCCCTGACTGTTTCTGCCCATGTTTGTGTGTTAGTGTCCCGCCGCGTATTTTTAGAAGCTCTTAAATCTTTATTACTGTGACCGCGGTGCGTGTGACTGACAGATGTCAAGGCCGGGCTGGGGAAGCTGTCATGTAAACGAACGGTGTTGCAGCTGTACGGATCACAGCTTTGTGTCTCTCACCCTCTCTTTCTCTCTCTCTTCTATGGATTGCTTCCCAAACCAGCTGATACTGCTGAACAGAGCCTGTCAATCAAACTCAGCACATGGCATCATTTACATTGTCACTTACAGGCTTGTGATGTCATATTTTCCTTTTCCTAATACAAACTAATGCAGACTAGTAAGCATCATTTCCAGCGGCTGGTGGTGTGTGTGCTTATATATGATGAAGATTGTGTATGACCGACCCTGACTGGACGTTGCGCAGATGCAGCACGTGACCGGGCGAATCGGGCCGTCTTTGCGGTGAAATCCAGTATGACATTGTGGAAGCAGACACACAAGGGAAGCAGGGGATTGTCGTAGTGCACTGTATTACAGCGCACACACTTCATCATATCGTGATTTGTTTTTTGGACTGATATACCCTGGTGGGCTCTGCTCTGCCTGCGTTTAATTGGCCAGCCCTACTGATCTTCGTACGTGCTAAATTTAGTCCCGTGCTCTCTGCTGCCCCTAAAAATAAACACATAATTAATTACTCCTGCTGTTTCACTAATGAGAGGACGGTTTTGATCGGCCTCATCAGACAGGAAATACTCAGTAGGGCAACACAGCGCTTTTGTGTTGCTGTAGGGGCACATTAACAGGGACGGGCTTTATATTAACTTTGTTAACAAACATTATCGTGTAGAAAATAAATAGTCCAGACTTCTATATACTACACTACTAGTCAAAAGTTTTTAATGCTTTTGAAAGAAGTCTCTCACGCTCACCAAGTTTATTTTTTAAATAAAAAATACAGTGATATTCTGAAATATTATTACAATTTAAAATAACTTTTCCATTTTTAAAATTGAAGTTTGTATTGTTTTTTGTTGTTGTTGTAGTGTATCACAGTTTCCACAAAAATATGAAGCATCACACCTATTTTCAATATTGTATAGTAATAAGAAATGTTTGTTGAGCAGCAAATCAGTATATTAGAATGATTTCTGAAGAATCATGTGACACTGAAGACTGGAGTAATGATGCTGAAAATTCAGCTTTAATCACAGAAATAAATTACATTTCACAATATATTCAAATAGAAAACAGGTATTTGAAATTGTAATAATATTTCACAATATTAATTGTTTTACTGTATTTTTGATCAAATAAATGCAGCCTTGCTGAGAAAAAGAGACTCCTTTAAAAAACCATAAAAAATCATATACAATATTATCTTTACTATAAAAATATTGTCATTACTATTTTTATCCACATTGTTTTATAAAATCATTGAACTGCTTCATATAATTTCATAGTAATATATTGATTTATTAAGCATTATGATAAGTTATTGATATGTTAACTCAATGATTCATGTAAAATCAATGATTTAGTCATGAAAGTCATTATAAAGCATTTCAGAGAGTTATACAGTATATGGTTGTTGAGTTATGTTCCTCTTTTTTTTTTAATCGAAAATTTATGTAAAGGTCCAAGTTTTCAGCAATGGTAAATTGAATCAATCTATTTAGGGTTTATTTGAGATATCTGCTTTAATTTAGGAGTTTTTCTGTTTGTGGACTTGATTATAGATCCAAATTGGGAATGTGAACTAAACAGTGCATTCTATCTTCCTAAGCTTCCCTAGCTGATGTAGTTATCAGAGGTGTGCGAAACTACATATTGACTAGTTGATTACTTATTCTTTAGGAAACCCTGTATAATTAGGCTGCTAACTGGAGTGTTCCTGATTTTTGACAGCATCCATGAACAGACACAGTTCTCTGTGTATTTTATAATTTCAGAGAACAGCAGCATCACGGCAGATGCTGTATTATTCATCAGTACAGTTGAGTTTGTCATTTGTACAGTTCACCTTACCATGTGTCATGCTGTGACTCGTGTGGTTTTTCAGTCCGGTCATGTCATCGCCCGGTGAGTGATGAATAAAGGGAAGCGTGACCCAAAGTTCACTCTTGCTGGGCCTTTGAGCCGTGTCACAAACATGGCACCCAGAGGGAGCCGGAGAGTGCGATCCAGGCGACAGACAGTCAATTGGTCTCTGTGAAGACTTGTCAGGTTTAGTCGGCTAGTATTATTGTGCTGGAAGCTCCATCTACTCTAGAAAAGCCTAGACGTCTTTGCTAAGATGCTTTCTATTGTTTACTGTAAACATAGTGAATCATTGGCATTGAAATTTGATTTTGGGATTAAACGTGACACAGGCAACACACAAAGAATTTGAAGTGTAACCAGATCCATCTTGTTAGGTCTAGTTGAAGGGATGAGCTGGATGAGGTGTGTGAGTCTGGTGTAGTTTAGGAGCTCTGTAGCTAATTTGTTTCAAAGTTTGTTATGTTTTGAAAAGATTTTATTTTTTATTTTATTTCATTTTTTTGAATGCATGAGTTTAAGGAGCTAAAATTAATTAAAATATGATTAGTAAGTTTTATATATATATATATATATATATATATATATATATATATTGTCATTATCATTAGTAGTATTTAAAAATGTATGAAATGCAACAAATCAAGAGTTTATGGAGCTGAAATAGTCTCAAATTAATGTATTTACAAAATAATATTCACAAATTTGTAAAGTAATTCACATTAATTCACAAAATAAGTTTATATAACTCATGACCTAGTTCATATTGACAAAATATGATTTGCAAATGTACAGTAGCAGAATAAGCTTCACAACTGCAAAGCACAATTCATAAATATATGCAGTGGCGAATATAAATTAAGTTGTGCATTTGCAAAACATATTATGTCAATATAAATTAGGTTTGTAAATTGGTATTTGTGAATGTATTAAATTGCATTGTGAATGTAAATTAGTTCAGGCATTTGTGAATCATATTTTGTAAATGCATTGATTTGAGTAATTTTCTTTTTAGCGCCATACTGTGTCTAAGCGGTTCCGTAATTTTTTACTTGAATATTAAATTAATATTGTATATTATGTAATATCATATTATATATTAGAACATTTTTAGTTATCATATATTCAATTAATGCACATTTACAAATTATTTGCAAAATATTTTGCAAAATGATAAGCATTCGTTACAGTTTTTGTGTGTGCTATATATTTTAGTTTTTTAATAAACTATACTTTTACAGTATAGTTAGAAAATGGTACATTAAATGGTACTTTTTTATTTTATTTTAAAGGGTTAGTTCATCCAAAAAGGATTATAAAAAACCTTTATGAGTTTTTTTTCTTCTGTTGAAAAAAACAGTATGGACATCAATGGGGACCAACATCTGTTTGGTTACCAACATTGAGGGTGAGTAAATGATGAAAGAATTTTCATTTTTGGGTGAACTGTTTTCCCTCTGAAATTCCATCTGGAACGCAAATCTATTTAATTGCCATTGTGTTTCAAATGGTATAAAATCGTCTTCAAGCTAATGGTAACAAAATATGGAGTTCCTGTTGATCTGTGGTGCAGAAAAACTCCAGGATGCGGAGCAGTACTTGCTTAGTCAGGAGGAGGCGAGTATGACGATGACAGATGGAGGAGTTATATTGAGAGGAAGGCGGTGTTGGGGGCTGCTAATGTATGCAGAACAATCGCACGACTTCACTGCACTAATCTACATGCACTTACTTCAATAAACTTTCCTCCATTTGCAGTCTTGCTGTAAGCCTACTCCCTGACTGTACTGTTCCCAAACTTATCATTGGCCTGAAGTTTGTGCGTCCAGTGGTACGCCGGTAACAAAAGCAGTGCGATTGTGCTCCCCCGCCATCCAAGTGCCTCAGAAAAAAACTAAGAAAAGCAATTTAGTTTTCAATTTCCTGCAGGCCCACAGTGAAGCGGTTATAGTGCTCCGGTCCCTTTGGAAAGGGAGAGAACTAGGCCGCAGTCTCCTCGCATGAAAATAGCACACATCAACATCAGCGTGCGAAAATCACACAGAACCGCTCAAACCATTTGACTTGAATAGCTGTAAATTATCCGTGCGCATCCTGTTCAGATCATAGCAGTCATTAGAGCACAGTTCTGTGAATTACGACATCAAAGCAACACGTTCCTCTCAGATCTACAACAGGTTTGTCTTAATTTGTCTCAGAAATCCCAAATGAGACTGCTTTAATATCTGGAATGTTTCTTGAGCAATGAGATTAAATGGAGAATCCTACTTCTCAGATGTTTCTCCCAAGAAAAAATCTTAGGAATTTTAGGAGAAACATCTGAGATAAGGTTAAATAAAACATTCCACGTTATATGAGCTTTGAAAGAGCAGCCACGAAACAAAACCATTTTCCATTCTTGTTCTCTTTTTCTTCTGATTTGTATTTCTCTCCATCTCACTATTTTTCTCTCACGACTCTTCTTTTTCTCTAGCGTACATCACACCACCCTCTAGCCTGTGTCATTCAGATCTATGAACATCCATTAGCAACCATCTGTTACCACCTGCAGCAAAAGCCATTACACCTTTTTCCTGGCCTCTCTCGGTGTCTCTCTCTCTATCTCTCTCTCTCTCTCTCTCTCTCTCTCACACTTGTACACTTACAGCTGCTCATTGCCATGCTAAGTTTCACTCTCCTGCTCGGCTTATTAGACAGATGAACACCTTTATGATGTTGAAGCTCCAGGTCAGAACATCCGCCGATCAACGAGTCTATCTCACTCACCTGCCGGTGTCAAAACATCACAAACCTTGAAGCAAATCAGCTACAGAGCTCTTAAACTACACCAGACTCACACACCTCATCCAGTTCATCCCTTCAACTAGACCTAACAAGCTGGATCTGGTTACACTTCAAATTCTTTGTGTGTTGCCTGTATCACGTTTAACCCCAAAAGAAACTATATTAAGAGAAATTATATTTTTAAGAATGAAAATGAAGCCTGTTGGAGAATTAAAATATCAAGCATGTTTAAAAATTGAGCCCACATGACAATTAAGATTTTTTTTTTTTTTACATTATTCAAATGATAATTAAATAATTTTGTCCCCAAATTCTCACTGCTGTAATGTGTCTGTATGTTATATATATATATATATATATATATATATATATATATATATATATAATTTTTTTTTTTTTTTTTTTTAGTTAATATAAATGGTTATATTCTCATATTTTAGTATTTTTTTACAGTATTTTATGTACAGTATGTACAGTATTTTATTTAGTTTTTATTTACAGTATGTACAGTATTTTATATTACAGAAATAAACTATTTTAAAATTTTAAAATGGATTATTATTATTATTAAAATTAGTGCAAATTTTAGCCATTAGTACAATACTATCATGATGTATGCATACTTGGTTGGTTTGTTTGTTTGTTTGTTTGTATATGTATATATTTATTTGCCATAATAAGAATTGCGTGAGACATTTACTCAACTGTCATGATGTAAAAATGCAAAACATCCTGAAAAAATGTGTATTTTGAAATATGCATTTTTAAGCAAAATATTATTCTTATTTATATAGCTAAGAAAAGCAAGTAGAATACATATTATCATGATGTATACATTTCAAAGTTGAAAAGCACAGTTTATGATAATATTATTTCCAGTCTTTTCATTATTTTTCTCTTTGTATTTAATGATTTTCAGGGTTATGACTTGCTTTGCATGTTACCAAGATGGCCACCAATGGAGTGACTTACTTTAAAGAGACTTTGAGTGCAGTCAGAAAAACTGAAACTCCATAATTGCCATGCATTTATATGTAATGAATATCTTGGAACATATACCACCAATCCAAAGTCAAGAATTCAACAATACATTATTATAAAAAGAGAATAACTTAAGAGAGGCCAACAGAAATCTTGAGGGAGCAGCAAGATTAGATCACCTATCAAAATCAGACTAGAATCTGTCCTTTATTAAAACTGGATTAAAGCCTATAAAAAGTCCAAAATCCACAAATAGAACCTAACACCACATAAAAAAGGTCTGTCTGACCGACAAAGGGAAACAGCTCTAATCCACTAAAGCTCTCAGTATTTCAAAAACAATCTGCATTTCTTCATACTAACCCGCTGATTCAAATAGGCTTTTGTTTTCACTCAGACATTACACACTTTCCATTTTAACAGGAGTACTGCATCATCCGACACAGTCCTTGATTGCATTGGCTGTTGGGGTCTGTATGCGTGTCCGACGGTATCGATTTGTTGCCTTAATTGTTACGAGACGCTCTTGAGGAGACAGAAATGGCTCCTGTGTTTGAGCAGTTGTTCGACTAGCATCTGTTCACCGTACTCCCGCGTTTCCTGTGGAAGAGCAAGACAAGGGCGCTGAGATTAATAGAAATTAGCACTCTTAGCGTTTTCTGTAGAGATACGTGAAACATGTACGCAAAACGCTGTTGCTCTTGACGAGGATTAAAACGTCTGAGTGTGGCATGACAATTATAGAGTATCTCCTAAAATACCAACTGTATCTGAAGTACATAAACGATGATTTTTGGCTTTTTTTTCTCTGTTGTTTTCTGTGGATGCGTTTAGAGTTGATTCACGAGTCTATTCAGCTTGTTGTTTTTCTCGGCTGCGGGCTACAATTGAAAGAGATCGCTTTGTGTGAAAAAGAGCTTTTGAAAATGTTCCCCTTTACAATATAATATGAACAGCGACTCTCTGCTGAATAGCAAATAAAGAGCAGTGAAGAGTGTGGAGCTTGTGAGAATGAGAGATATATAGGCATGTGCACTTGTGAGATTTGCAGATCTGTACATTTACATCTGTAGGATAAGAAAATATAGACTAGATGCCATATTTAAGGTAAACATCAAAAGGCCTTCACAAACATTTGACTTTGGTAACCATAATATTATGTGAAACAGGATATGCAACAAGAAAAAAAATAAATCATAATGGCATTTGGTTTTATAAATCTGTATTTATTTTATTTTATTGTATTTTTATATATTTATTTATGTGTGTGTGTATATATATATATATATATATATATATACATTAATAAAAAAAATATATATATATTATTATTATTATATATTCTTTCATTCTTTCATTCATTAATTTTTTAATGATTCATTTATTTATTTATTGATATTGATTTGATTCATTTAAACATTATTTTGTTTTATTTTAGATTATTATTTTATCATAAATTATTTTTTATTTCATAGTATTTATTTGAGTTTTTTCTTAATGTGCACTGAGAAATCATGTACAATGAGACCATATATATTTTTTTAATTTTACTTAATGTTGACTTTAAGCTAGGACAAAAATAAGCTGAAAACAGAATAGCTTACTAGCATCATAGTTTTTTCACTTTGTCATACCGTACTCTTGTGTGCTTAGTTATCTGACTAAACATTAAAAATATGCAATGCAAACTAAGATTGTGCAAATGCATTATGTGCAAGAAATTAGTTTGAATCAGAATTTGAAGCTGACTTAAATTATTCTTCTTGCCATCTTTGTCAATAAAAATGATGAGAGCAAAAACAAAACAGCTAAAACCAAAGAAATATGTTTTCCCCCACTTTTTCCACACAAAAAAGACATATTTCAATGTTTATCATTGACTGAACAAAATAAGATGTTTAATTCACTGTGTAGTTGAAAAATGTGTATGTGGTCTTATTTTCTTTATTTGAGCAATCATTTTACATTGTATGCAATCTTTTTTTTTGTATTCATGTATGTACATGCATTTGTGTGTTTGACTTGTCCTTCTTGAAGAATTGAGCTCTCACTCTCACTTTATTCTTGCTTTCTTCTCTTTCTGTCAGTGACTAGTAGGAGGAGACCGTCGGGCTGCAGTCGCTCTCAGACAGGGTTTGATCAAGAGTCTGTCCGTAACACACACACACACACACAGACGGAACGCTTTCATGTCACCATATGAAGTTGTTTGATGAGCAAACGGCAGCACCACGGAGTCGGTCACAGTCAAACAAGGTCTTTGATTTCCATTCGAGCGGCTAAACAAAAGTGCTTGTGTGAAAGACAGAGATCACAATTGTACCGAGAATAATACACTGAAAAAAAATCTATTTAGTAATCAGTATTGTTTGCCCACATTTTTCTATCTAATCAATTTGAAAAGGATAAAATCTATTTTTTAAGTAAAAAAAAATAATATGGGGTTAATGTTTTTTTTTTAATATAAATTAGAACAAATTTGCAAATTAATTCTCACTTATTAGGAAATGTTGTCATATATATACATGTATATATATATATATATATATATAAAATGTATGTATGTATATAGTTGAAAAAAGTTTAATTGTTTGATGAATTCATTCTTATCTGTTAGCAGAAGTTTTTTTTTTAAAGAATAATTGAGAATTAATTTAAAAAAGTAAAGTAAAGTAAAAATAAAGTAAAAAATAAAGTAAAATGGGTTGCAAAAAAATTCACAAATTAATTTTCTTACCTATTATCAAATGTTTTTTAGATTAAATTAGAATACATTTTCTAGTTAAAAATAAATGTTTAACTTTTTTAGAACAGATTTTTGTAATTTAGAATAAATTACAATACATATTTTGTAAAAAATAAATAAATAAAATTAAAGAAATTATCATATCACAATAAATTTTTATTTTTATTTTTTTTGAATATTGTGCAGTTGCTTTGACACAATTTACATTGTTAAAAGTGCTATATAAATAAAGGTGACTTGACTTGACTTAAATAAATAATAATAAAAAAATGGTTTGTAAACAAATTTTGCAAATCTGTTTGCAAAAATCTATTTGGTTTGATTGGAACTAAGAAGAAGAATAAATTAAATCCATAAGACAAGAGTAAGACAGAGTAATATGTTTCCATTGTTTTACCATGTTTCATTGGTTGGCAGTAGAGCTGATAAATTATCATTCAAAAATGAATTAGACTCAATATTTTAGTCTTGCATTGTCTTTTTAAGTGGATCCTTTTAAAGTGGCCTTCATTAGCAGTCCGCTGGCTCTACAGATTGAACCTAATTAGTTGAAGCACTAACCTTTCCGCCTCGTTCTGTAGCCGTCCTATCTCTGATGCCTCACTATGTGGCTATGCAAATATCATGAGACGTGAGGTCAGTGGCGAGCATTAGCCTGGGTTTCTGTCCGCGAGGACGGCTAATCTACGCTTCACCTCTTCTTATCTTGCCGACTGGCCGTTCGCTGCTCTCCACGGCTCCGCTGAGGGAGAACGCTGCTCTCCACGGCCTTCAGGCTCCAGAGACTTCTGCCGAATTATCATCAGCACTTCCCCATCTCTCTCCTGCTTTCCTCTCTCTGCTTCTGTCGGCCTGGCTGTCAGGTTTGGAGAGCAGACTGTGTTTTCAGGCTTGAAGGTCAGCGTGTGGGAAGTCTGGAGGATTAGCTTCGTGGCAAAAATAGTGCGTCTGCACTGGAGACTCGTCTGATTTTCTTAAGAGAGCAACCAGCATATGCCTTGATAAATGCTGAGTGTTTTGGCCATGCAGAAGTATTTTATATTGTGTGTTGTAGACCATCAGATTGAGATGTTTGTTTATAATGCCGGGTTAGTTTCTGCAGTTTCCAAGGTGATTTTCAAGGTAGAGATTGAGGCTGAAAACTTTCGTCCATCTTGTGGGCAAAAGAATAGGATGACACTTCGAGTCTGTGGTTTCTGTTTTTAATAAATAATGCACAATCTTCTAGTTTTTAGGAATGCTTCTGTATGCTGCCAACACGTTTTGTGTATTTATACACTACAGTTCAAAAGTTTGGGGTCAGTAAGCATCTTTTTCTCACCAAGGCTGCATTTGTTTTCTATTTGAATATGTTTCGTGTGATGCAATGCTGAATTTTCAGCATCACTACTCCAGTCTTCAGAGTCACGTGATCCTTCAGAAATAACGATTTACTGCTCAAGAAACATTTCTTCTTATTTTTAATGTTAAAAACAGTTATGCTGCTTCATATTTTTGTGGAAATCGGATACTTTTTTTCAGTTTTCTTTAATGAATAGAAAGTTCAAAAGAACAGCATTCATTTGAAACAATACAAATGTCTTTTTGCCACTTTTGATAAATTTAATGCATCCTTGCTCGATAAAACTATTCATTTCTTTTTGGAGCGTTTGTTTGAATTTTTCATTCTCTTTTGTAAAAAAAAAAAAAAAATCAAAATGAATTCAAAAAGATTTTTTACACACCTTTTATTGTAAACAATGCAATTTGATGTGCCATTCATGTCTGATTTTTGTCGATTATTATAGAATTTGCTGTAATAATAGTGATGCTTGTCTTAAAAAACCCCCACAAAATTAGTCTCCAGTCCAAGACGTTTGCTACTTTGACTTAGTATGAGGCAGCAGCTTGTCTGAGATTATTGCAGAAGCGGCGTTTGATTTGTTACACCAGCACAGAGTCTGAGGCCGAGTCATTGTTTGATATTATAAATGATTGTCTATTAGAGTGTATGATGTTTATTGTGCCCTAATACCCTCATAAATAACAGGCTGCTCCATCAGTTTACAGCAGCAGTGAGTCTGCGTTCAGCCTCAATCTCAGCCGATCACTCACAGCCTCACTGTCAGAGAGCGCTCCAAACGCCTGCCTGCGCCTGACAGCTTGTCTTTTTTTGACGCTATCTCACTGGGTGAAGACCTGACTGTCATATTGATTGGCAGATTGTTTTTTTGCATGTGTTTGCGACATAATTCAGGAGCTTGTATATTTGCTAATTTCCTTCATGCGTTTAGCTGGCGTGTTGCAGATGTGTGTGCAGGGCCTAAAATTGACACTCACCGAGTGAGTAAAAAATGACAAGTAAAAAATAGCATGGTGAGTATATGGAGCAGTGTTATAAAACTTATGTTATAATAATAATAATAATACTGAAATCTCCTTCTCTGCAAGTGCTGAGTTTGAGTCGCTTATAGTGTGCATTTGAAGATGTGCTAAACGTCGTCTTAATTTTGTAATTTGAATGGCTTAGAAATAAGTTATCAACAAACAATAAGTTTCCCTGTTGTTTTAAAAAACAAAATCTCTATGATTTAATGTTTGAAAGCAAAGAAATAGACCCATAAATATTAGTACTGTGATTGTACTGTTGTTATATTATTATTATTATTAATAGTAATTATATATATATATATATATATTTATATATATATCAATTATATAAATATCAATATTGAAAAAGCATTTAAAAGTAGCATTAAAAAGTTTAGATTTAACTAGTAGTCTAATTTTCTACCATACATCTGAATAAAATCAGCAGCTGGCTAACAAATTACTTTGTGGCTGGTTTCACCTCAGTTTAAAGTAAATGATTTTAACTACACATTGTCATATAAATAACCTGAGGCTACTGTGGATTATTAAGGCTAAATATTTTATTATTATTATTAAGGTTAAATCTTTTTCTTTTAGTGAAAGTGTGTTTTATGTTAGTTGCATGTGCGCAACGCTTGTCAGAGAAGATGAAGATATGTATTTATTTATTCATTTTTTTAGCACAATTCACAACACCGGTAATTCAGTTTAAAAAACAAAATAAAAAACAAAACAAATCTCAGAATGTGCTGCATGAAGTCTTCTGACCTTTTACTATCATGTCAGTTTATTTTGAGCGAGGGAGAGAAAAGACAGTTAGGGCTTGTTTACACCTGGTCACTTTACGCGTTTTGTCGGATCGGATATCCATCTGATTTGTTACTTTTAGCCACATAAAAAAAACAGATATAAATCCGATCTTAGGCCTATCGCACTATCACGTCAAAGAAATCAACAATGCACTGGATTTTATTCATCATCAGCCAATTAAAAGATCGAAGATCACAACAGGAGAGAGCGGCATCAGCAGTGGAAAGATAAAGGGGGAAGTGGTTTGTGGCCAAGTATGGTGACCCATACTCAGAATTAGTGCTCTGCATTTAACCCATCCAAGTGTACACACAGTAGTGAACGTACACCCGGAGCAGTGGGCAGCCAATGCTGCAGCGCCCGGGGAGCAGTTGGGGGTTCGGTGCCTTGCTCAAGGGTCTCACCTCAGTCGTGGTATTGAGGGTGGAGAGAGTGTTGGCTATTCACTATTCACCTACAATCCCTGCCGGACCTGAGACTCGAACCCACGACCTTTAGGTTACAAGTCCAACTCTCTATCCATTAGGCCACGACTGCCCCCCAGTTACTTTACTTTCAGTTTCATTTGCGGCAGTTTGCGCGTCGTCCTGTTGGCTATATCCGTGGCGATACGTGTAGCATTAGTGCTGTCATATCTGATTATTACATGTTGTATAGCCTATAACACGCTCTCCCACGTAAAATGTGCATATGTGGTTTCAACAGTTTGATCTGGAATGTGTCTCGACATAAGTGGTTTGAGCAGTCTGATTTAAATCCATCTCGAAAGCGTTTCGAATTCGAAGGACTGGTCTTTACGCGATTGGATAGCTGTCCAACCAGAGAAAACACATGAAGTGAGCAGGTGTAAACAGGTCCAGAGAGAGTGCGCGGGGATGGACTCTGCTCTCTCTCCCTCAGTTAACATGCGTGCTATCACAAGCGGAGCAGTCATTTACATCACTCATAAATAACACGAACCGATCAAATACGGCTTTGGTGGGACAAAAATTAATTCTGGCAGCCGCCAAAAAATTTTCAGTGCAGGAAAAACCCTGAGTACATATTATATATAAATTATATTTTATATTAAAGATATTATTTATAATAATAATAATTATTATTATTATTATTAAATACTTTACAGGTCTTCAGTATTATAGTGATATTTATTTTTTGATTGATTTAATTTTAATAATGTAATTAATAAATAATAATAATAGTTGCAATTAGATGTTTCTCCCCAATTTGTTCTGCCTACTTTTTAATGAAGTAATGCACATACAGTTTCATGGCCGGTAAAAAATATTTTACGGCCGGTAAATTTTCTCAAGTCACCTGCCATTGGCAGGTGTGGCAGTTGTTATTTTTAGGCCCTGTCTGTATGTGTGTGCATGCATGCGTCTTTTTTTTTCCAGCAGACCATCGCATTAGTCGTCCCGTCGGCTAAATGAACATGTGAAATGAGTTCTACTTTCTGATTGGTTTATGGCTTATGTCCATGTAAAGCCTGGAGGAGAAAAGCCAACTTTGACCTTGACTAAATAACCTATGGGATGCGTGTAGATTGCCTGTCGCTCCTTTTCTACCTCTGTTTTTTTCCTTTCCCTGTCCTTCATCTTGGTCTCTCTCTCTCCTGAGATCTCTGACTTCAGTAATCCAAGTGGCTCAAGATAAAAGCGCTGGCGTTGACTCCAGTGTCTTCACTGCTTTAATACAAATTAATCCCCCTCATTGATTACAAACTTACAAGCTTATGCACAGCTTATCAAAATAAGCCTCTACCTGGTTTAAAGCGTTCACCCGTGCTGCTCCGTGCCACACTTGTGTCCATTTGCATGTTGATGCATGTGTTGCTCGATAGACGCTTTATTTAGCGGTTTTAATTCTACATCTCAAGAGATTTCTTTATCCTTTTCATGGTAATAATGAAACGTCTCTGGTGTCTCCACTGATTAATAGAGGTGTTTGCTAAGTGAAGCATCACTATTATCATTGTTCATACGCATGGTTAGGGATTGAACTTTGGTGTAACCCGTGTTTGTTGAGGGGAGGTGTGCCATTATGTTTCTGCTTTCTACTTTCATTTCACAGATACGGTGGAAAATGGTTGTGAAAAACTAAATTATATATAATTATATGATATTATTATATTATCCTCTGGAATATTTGCTTTCTGAATAATGACCTTTGCATTTGCATTATCCCTTACGTGTTATATTTTATTATAAATTATTATCATGTTATTCTTTAAAATATTTGCTTTTGGAATAATGACCAATAAATTATCCATTGCAGTTATTTTATTTTTGTAATTAGTTTTATAAATGTATATTATAATTTGTATTATATTATAATATTATATTTTATAATGAATCATATAATTATATTATTCTTTTCATTATTTGCTTTCTGAATAATGAGAAATGCATTATCCCTAAAATGTATTCATTAATTTATTCATTTGTTTTTATTATATTATATTATATTATATTATAGCTTAGCATAGCGTAGTATAGTATAGTAGTTTATTTTATAACAAATCATATAATTATATTATTCTCTGTAATATTTGCTTTCTAAATAATGACCAGTGCGCTAACCCTTACATGTTTTAATTAATTTGTATTATATTATATTATATTATATTTAGGGCTGTCAGTCTATTAAAATTTTTAATCTAATTAATTACAAAGTGCTGCGAATAATTAGTCTAATTAATCACAAACTAAATTTGCCTGTGAAAATACCCCCAAAAGACAATTTAAAGCTAATATTGTGTTAAATGTTTTAGGCTTCAACAGCCTGACATAAAGTATGGAACATAAAAGATGATAATTTTAGAAATATCTCAGTAGTTTTTGTTCATGCCGTGAAAGTTACTGGTAGCCAAAACAGCTTTTGTTACTAACAGTCTTCAAAATACTGTCTTTTACGTCATTCAGGTTTTAAACAACATGAGGGTGAGTAAATGATGACAGAATTTATTTATTAATTAATGTTTTGTGAACTGTCCCCTTAATGTTTTTTATTTATTTATTTATTTAGTTTTAATAAATGAAATGATACTCTAAAGAAGAAACAAAAACTACCAGCAGGTGGCGGTAAATGTCTTTGAGTCAATTCGTTCAACTGGCTGATTCATTCAGGAATTAATTAAAAGGCTCTCAATGAATTGGCCTTTGAATCATTGGTTCACACGATTCGTTCAAAATGCAGATTCTTTCAGAAACTAAACACCGCTGTGTTGCTTGGAGACTCACAACAGATCTGCTGTGGCTTTATAGGTAATATTTTCATTGGCAAAATTGAACAAAATCACACAATATTGTGTTTAAAATATAACACAGTTTTAACTTCTTATTTACTGAACTGTTGTATAAAATCACATTTGCACTCGTGCTATTCGGGACATACAGCACTTGTGTCATATTGCTCTCGCTGCTCGTGTGACATCGCTTATCATATGAATATGAGACAAAAAGATATGAGAGATATGAGACACACAGGGGCCCCCCCAATATCTTGAATTTTAGGGGATAACTGCATTTATGAAGTTGTTGCCCTGCATCATATTTGTCAACAGTCAACTGTATGAAATGTAAGATGACATACAGGTCTGGGGGTGGGGCCAGTTCATTAACTGCGTTAAAATATTTTAATCACGCTATTTTTTCATAACAACTTAAGTTAACTTGTTAAACTGACAGCCCTAATTATATTATATTATATTATGAAATGATCATTATTCAGAAATCAAGAAGATGGATTAAAAGCTGTTAAAGTGCCCCTATTATGGGTTATGAAAGATTCATATTTTAGTTTTGGGAATCCCCAACAGCAGGTTAACATGCATGCAAGGTCAAAAAACACTTTCATTGTCTTATAATATGCATTTATTTTTTACCTTACTTGCTCAACCTTACTTGCTTACCTTGCTCGCCAACCTTACCTTACTTGCTGGTCCAATTGGTCTCATTTTCCATTCATCATGCTTGTAATTCCTGATAAAGCAGCCTCTGTGAACTTTGCGTACAGCCGTTACCAGGGAAACCGCTATAGATATGTTACATATCTATGTTTTTACCACTCCAAAAGCGGCACCTAGTGGCAAAGAATGAATTTGCATTTTCATTCAGACCAACGTGAAAAGACAAGTGAGCTGGGCAATATGCTAATGTTTCAGGTTGACGTCAACATGAAATGGCTTGGGATTCGTTTTAAAAACAATAACAATTTAAAACATTTTCTTTTGAGAGACAATAACTTTATACACGGTGCACTTTCAGATTTAAAACTTTGCAGGATGTTTTCATTCACTTAGAGCTGTGTTACACACTGCATGAAAGGTAATTTTCAAAAATCCATAATAGGGGCACTTCAAAATAATGTGTGAGAACTATTGTGAATATTGAGAAAATATTCATGGATAAAATCCACACACTAAGTTCAGCGGTGTGTTTGCTGATCTCACATGGTATCCAGGCTTCATCACATAACAAAGAACTGTGAGATTTTATGGGGCACAGATACATTTGGGACATCCCAGAAAATTTCAAAGATTGCTCAGGATGTAGACAGCATTTACCTCAAGTATACTGTCATGTTGCATTACTTATGACTGATTTCCCAGCAGTACTTTATCAAAGTGTGAAGATTTGATATGTTATTATGAATTCAGGCTGTCTGAATGTGTGCTGTATTGTAGAAAATACATATCACTGCAATACTGATTTACTGCATACTGCGTAGTATACACCATATAGTGCTTACTATGGAAAAACATAGTTTGTGCAACATACTGTTATGCAACATTCATTGAGTTGCATGTTAGAGATGGCTTGAAATGAGTAACAAAAAGTAAATAAATAATACTATATATATATATATATATAATTTAAATAAATAAAAAGTAAAAATAAATTGGACATTCTATATATTCACATAGGTATATGTGTGTGTGTGTGTGTGTGTGTATATACACATAATGACATTTTTCATATATTTATAAATTATATATATATATATATATATATATATATATATATATATATATATATGAATTTAAATTTATAATTATATAAAGCATTGCAAATTTTACACGTATAAAGCTGTTATTCTTTACTGTGTTATACAAACAATTTTTTAAACATATTAAATAGTTAATGCACAAAAAAACATGATTGATTGATTGATTTCAAACATTGCGCTCTTTTGTTTTGGTGTAAATCTACTAAATAGCAGCAGGAGTGAATGTTAATTCTAGAAATTCCAGAAATCCGTGGCGCTGCAGCAGAGTTTTGGCCGTATCATTTCAGTCGATCTCACTGCCAGTAGCGTCCCTTTTCCATCTGTCTGAACTTTTCTTCCTTTCTCTATTCGTCTCTTTCCATCTGTCTCAGTCATTTTATTCTCTCTCTCTCTCTGATGGATGTAATGTGGGGGTTGAATGGAGAGATCGATCAGGCGCTGTGCGTTGAAGCAGTCAGGCTGCTGGGCCTCTGCGAGCGCAGATTATTTCCCAAATTATTACAGCCGCCAGATGCTTGTCAGAAGACTCTCTCCGTCAAGGTTAGACTCTCTCTCTCTCTCTCTCTCTCTGCCTCCCTCCCTCCCTCCCTCCCTCCCTCTCTGTTTACTCCTCTTTTGTCTTCTTTTTCTCTCTTTTCTCCTCTGGTCTTGTCAAGCCATTAGCATAACGTTTCCACACTGCAGATTATTTTGCCCAGGAAGCGGTCACCTAGACAGGAAAAAGTTGTGATGCCGATGATGGATGGGTTGTGATGTCACTATACGGCCAAGACTTCACATTAATATTAATTAGCTTATGCTGATGTTGCTCCATAGTCTTCCAAAGACCACATGGTCACGTTAACAAATTAATATTCATGATCCAAGTCAACAGATTTATGAAGTGACATCATGGGCAGATAGCCTGTGTGACCTTGCAGACTTTCCACATTGTGTCCACAATGTTTTTTTGTGTTTATTTATTATCAAAGCATTATTTCTATAATATTATTATAATAAATAATATAACTAATTAATATATATATAATATGCATAATAAATAGGTGCACAAATCCGTAAATAAATTGTGGGGGTGTATATATATAATTACAAATATATAATTAAATATATTAATAAATGAAAAAAAATCAAATATAAAATAATTTCAACAATTAAAATTGCTAATAGTACTTTGAATGCCTGTTTTTTTTTTATTATTTATTTTATTTGTTTATGTTTAAATAAGTTGTGCAAGTGGAAATTGCATACAGTCAGCCAATACGATAGGAGCTTGCTGTTTTGATAAAGCTCTTGTTTGATTGCAGTATCTGGGACTGCTTCTTCTCTCTCGTGTTCACGCTGTCCCTTTGGTGTGGTCTTTTGTCATAGTGGCGGTCAGAGTAATTCCTGCCGGTGTAAGGAATGTAATTACACTCTGCTGAAGTGATTATGATTGCAAAATGTGTTTTATTTGCCCGAGACTGAAATAAAGAGCTGTTTTGGATGTAGATTTTATAATTATGCAATAGCAGGTCCACAATTGCCATCCAAAAACACAAATATCTCCCCCATTAAAATCCTGCGGGCTGAGCAGCCGTTAATCAGCTTATGTGTTTCCTCTCAAGTGATTACGCCGCTCTAAACACTACTACAGAACGAGCAAGGGACGTTACCTACTAAAAACACATCTCACTCAACTCCTTCTGCATATTCAAGCAACTTTTGATGGAGATGTTTGTTTTTCATTAGGTTTGCACATTTGAGTTAACTTTTCGAGATTAATTAGCCGAATGTTTAATGCCTCTAAATTGATTTAATGCAGTTTACACATTCACCTCATTTGACATTTAAACCGGCTTTATTTGGTTTTGTCCTCCTTCTAAAGACTGACGGGAATAGAAGCTCAGGCATGCATGTTCAGTTCAGTCTCATTTATTTATAAATCTAATCCAGATGGGACTTTTAACAAAAATACGATAATTTGCAAGCTTTCTATGGCAGAACATCATTATCATTGAGCTCAACAGGTATGAAATATCACCTGTGAGCAGAATCACATGAAATCTGCACCTGCAGAATTACAGCGTCCTGCATTCATGGTTTTCTATACGTCCACTTTTCCTTGTGGTTCTTTATGAGATATTTGATCTAATTTGATTAAGCCTTCATAAGAGCATTGCAAAAAAGTTGCTCAATCAGTATGATTTTGTCTTGTTTTTGGTCATTATGAATTACATAAAAGCAAGAAACAAGAAAAAAGGGGAGAAATAACAGTTTGCTAATATTTATTAAGAGAAACTGTTTACTCTTTGTTTATGAGCTTGAATTTGGCTGATGTTCATTTGGGAAACACTGTGGCCTCAGGCTCTCTCTTGTCCAGACCTTTTAACTCTCATGTCTTCTGTTGCCATGTTAGTCTGATAGTTATTATCATGATTAGTTTTTGAATTAATATGATTTCATTTGGACAGACTGGATATCTATTCCAGGAGATAAAGCAGGTTTATGCCAAGTTATCAAGGAACTGAAGACCATTACAGCTCTTCAGTTTGTATGCTAATTGTTCTATAAATATCAGACAGGTTTACAGAGAGTGGAAAACGTTTGGAAAGACCTGTGATGGAGCTTTAGAGTGATGATACGCCAAACTGTGAACAAATGTTTGAAGACACCACGAGCAGCAGTGAGTGAGAGAGAGAGAGAGAGAGAGTGAAGGAAACGGATAAGAGATGAATTGCTTTCTCGGGAGAATAAGAAAATGAGATTAGATCAGAAGTTTCAAGGCAGCTATAGCTTATCCTTTCACTATTTAAACTATCACAATACAAACAATCTCCTCAGATGCCGACGCTCTCTCCATACTTATCGAGTGTGTGTCATCAGGAAATGTGCATGCGAGTGTGTAAATGTGCGTTCTTTCAGGCTGGTTATATTTTAAATGACATAATTGATGTGTATGTTCAAAATGAAATGCTAGCATACTTTGTAATGCATGTATGTAACTGTGTAATACCATTTGTTTAAAAAAGTAGTATGTTACAGTTTTGTCTCATTATGTAATGATTAATTCAGCTAGTGACTAATTATATGATTGATTATCATTTTGAAGAAAATTTTTAACCTTTTAAAAAAGGTTTATTTTGCAGTTTAAATCAAGTTTTGTATAAAACAAACAAAAATGACTCAAGAAAGTATGGAAGCTTGTTTCTGCTATGGTAAAAAAAATAAAAAAAATTAAATCTCAGAATTTTTTCAATTCTGAGAAAAAAATCTGAATCTGTGTTGCAAAGATTCACAAGGTATAAACTTAGAATTGAGAATAAAGTGGAAATTGTGAAATGTAAATTCAGAATTTTAAGAAAAAAAAAAAAGAATTCCAAGATGTAAACTCAGAATTCTGAGAAAAAGGTCAAAATTGTGAGATGCAGTTATATGTGATGCGATCTGGGAAAACCCGTCAGATGTCGCGATGGGACGTTTTCAGGAAATTAGAAAAAAAATTTTGTGTCAATTTTTTGTCAATTTTTTCAAAATTAGGTTTGCATTAAATTATTATTCTATAACATCTTATCTATCAGCACGCAAAGTTTCAGTTATTTATTCATTTTAATATCGTGAGATGGCGGAGCACAAGAAAACAAGCAGTCTGAAGTAGCTGCTCAATTAAACGATCTTGCTCGTCTCAGTCTTGGTGTTGTCAGTGCCCTAAAACTGTTATAATGGACTATTTCACATCCAGAGATGAAGGATCGGATGATGAAGTTACTAAAGAGGAGTCTGATGACAGTCTGTATATGCACAGGTGCGCAAACAGTTGCATGCACTCGCTTTTCTGAGGTACACTATTCGTGCTATCTAAACAAACAAGGGGTGATTGAAAGTTCAGAGACTATGCCCATGATAAACAACAAAAAACTGTTCTCTTCAGGGTAACATTAGTCTGTTTGTGTAAGGATGCAGTATAGTGCTCCTTACAGACAGCTCTCGTTAAACCCGTGAAGTGAAAGTGAAACTTGTCTCACTTTAAACCCGTTTTTCTCAAAATTCCATTCCTGAAAATCATAGCTATCAGCCAACTTCAGATAGCCATAACTTTTTTACGGTCAAGCTATGGACAAAATAAAAACAATTATGGAAAGGGCTTGAACCTAGCTTTCTGATGTCAAAACATAAAAAAGGTCAAATTTCACCATGTGTTGGGTTTTCCTAGATCGCATCACATATGTTTAGAACTTATGGCATGATATAAACATGCAATTCTGAAAAATGGACAATTGTTGGACCTTAGTCAGAACTGTGAAATTAAAAAAAAAATCATAATCAGCTTTTTTCCGGATAATTCCATGGCGGAAACAAGCTTCCATAAGAAGATGTTTAAAAACCATGATTAATATTTCTGATTCATTTTTACTTCTGATTCATATGTCACAGTAGAAATAGAAGGCTGAGTGCAATGCATTCTGGGATGCTGTACTCCAAGCAGTGTGCTCTAATTGTATACTTCTTGCATACTGTGCACTACATGCATGCTGCATACTTGAGTATGCCATTCTGAGCATACTATGTCAGTATAGACACAGCCAAATACACCTTAAATGGGTCACTTTTATACCTGAACTTCCTTTCTGCAGAAAGTGTGCACCCTAAAAAGACAGACAAGGTTTCTAAAAGGTATCTGCAGGAAATTTGCTATTAGATCAGGTTAAAATCCAGGTCAGTTGTTCTCAGAAGACTGTGACAATTTAAAAAGCTCGTCCTGGAAGATTAAAAACTGATGTTATGAATCCTCTAAGGACATATGCGTCCCGCGGCACGATCAAAGTATGCTGTGTAGTAGTCTAGATGGAGTTAGTACATGTGCTTGCTTTAGTTTATGATGTTCTGAAGTACATTCCTGACAAACATGGAGAATTGTCACTAACAATGGAAGGTCAATCCTTTTATTCATAATTATTTTAGAATATATATTTAATCTGGTATAATGATTGATTGATTTATTGTTTGTATATTTTTTATTATTATATTTTATTATAAAATGCACCGTAGCTGTAAAATGTTGTAAGTAATGTTATTGCATATTTTCTATATTTTTATAACAAACAAACACACACACACACACACACACACACACACACACACACATTACACATACAGTGGAAGTACATTCTAACTATTATATATTAGAATAATTAGAATATATTCTAATTATTCTAATATATAATACAAAAATTCCGATATGTTTAATGTGGTATTATGATTATGTAGGCTTATTATTTATTGTGTTGTATGATTTATATTTTTATGTTTTATTATAAAATGTCTTGGGAAGAAAAAACAAAAAACAACAACAAAAAAATAATATATATATATATATACACATTTTATCATAAAATATGTAATACATAAATCATAATTCCAGATTAAACATATATTTGAATTATTGTTATTATATATTGGAATTATTAGAATATATATCATGTGTGTGTTATATAAGTGTTATTTAGGTCAGCATATTTCTGTTACATCTCTTGCTCTGTGTTTATCTTTTTTCCTTTTTCTCATCATTTAAGAAATCCTAATCCATGTCTATATCTGATACTTAATTTATGCCCATTTCATTTATTACATGTCATGGTTGAAAGTGTCCTTTCTAAATCAAGGTCACCCAATGCTATTGAGTAGTGACCGGTATCTGTTATATTTTTGTAAGGTTTTAGACCCTAATTATATATCCTGTATCATCCGTGAATAGTGACCGATACTCAATCATGACTACAGAACAAACTAAAGAACAGAATATTGTTCTGGTCCCTAGCTTCTGGTCTTGGCTTGACATTAGCAGCGTCTCGGCGTGAGGATTTCTCAAGGGCCTTTTACCTGATTAGACTTAGATTAGAGAGCTCTTTCTGTCTCCCACATACACGCTACATCTCTTTCCTTTGCACTTTTTCTTTTCAAAGTCTTCAAATTACATCTAATCCCTCATTTACATCATCTTTAGATGAATAAATGTATTTTTGGATCAGCGGACGACCTCCAGAGGACAAAGCTGTCTGGACTGTTTAAACTCACTGATTCTGTCTGATCTTTGATTTTAGAGATCTGTCCATCAGAGGGGTACATGAAGAATCCAGTGTGAGTTCAGGCTGATCTGTGCTTCACTCTAGCAAATGTTAGGTCACTCAAGTGCAAAAAACTTTCCTGAAAAAAGTTCAGAAAAAGATATATTTTAATTTAGCTTTATTTTAGTTATTGAAAATGGTTTTCAGTAGTTTTAGTTAACAGCACTGGTGCTCAGGAAAGCATTATATCACATATGTTAGTTCGCCTACTTCTAAGGCATCATGTTAGCATACTAAATTCCAGCATGCTACAGCAAGTAAACGGCAGTCAAACTGATGTAATTTCTGCTGTTAGACTGGACCGTTTTCATTTTGGGTCTTGAAATAAGCAGCGACTGGTATGAAGTCCATGTAAATGTAATAAAGTGAGTGAGTGCTGATTTTGGAGGTGGGATGTTGAATTGCTCTGAGCTGCTCGTATCATGGAAATGATTTTACCCCCCTCAACATCCACCCGTCTATCCACGTTTCCACGCTCCGTTTGCTCAAGGCCTCCATTTTAATTTGCCAATCTGCTGTAATTGCTTTGAGAGCTGGCTGGCTCGGCATATTTTCTTCAAACCCCCTCCGAATCCGACACATGCATATATATGTGTGTGTGTGTTCGCTGGTGGATGTCTCAAACACTAGCTCCGACGCACACGAACGCACACACTCCATTGCATGTCCACGGAAAACACGGCCGACGCGCGTTGTCGAACACAAACGCTGTCTGTTCACCAAAGCGCCGACATTACGACGCTGTCATCTCACCGCAGATCTTTCCCTCCTGAATATGAAAAAATACAATAACTCAGCGGCACAGATATCTGTCACCACGTGCTCCGCGTGACCTTTCTTTTTTCTTGCAGCATTTCATGATTGCCGCCGCGGATCTGAAGCTACATGAACGTGATTGAAGTAAAGGGCAACGAGATGGGAAACAAAAATAAACAGTTTGCCCTTGAGCTCCAGACTCTGTGTGTGTGTGTGTGTGTGTGTGTGTGGGTTTCAGACGAGGAAGGGAGAAAGGGGCGGCTTGATAGACTAAGATAACACTGCCATGTCAGTACCTAAAAGAACATTGTTGGCTGTCATCTCTCTCCGACTATCTCGTCCGCTCTGTCTGTCTCTCTCTTCATCTCTGCTGTGTGTATATTACAGACTCTGTTCTAAAGCCTGGTGCTCTCTAGTCCTACCTAGACAAAATGTTCTGAATGACTATATGTGTATTTTTGGGGTCCAGTGAAGTTGGTGTAAAATTATAATAATAATAATGAGCAGTGTTTATCTTTTTTTCCAATAATTTTTAGAATGATATACAGTTTACAAAAGTATTTATGCCGTAAACTACTTGAATAAGTACATCTGAGTTGTTAAACCCAGTAGGCAGATTGAGCTGTTTTCCATCTTAAGTAAGTGTGTAGTTTTCAGAAATGTGATTGGTGTTCATTTTAGTAATGTTGTTTTTCTCTGTAGTTTTAGATTGGAATTGGAATTGGTCTTGCATGACTGTAATAGTTATTTGAGTCTGTTTTCATGTTGGGCCTTGAAATAGTCAGCAACTGGTCAGTTTGTATATTCATTTCATGTTTAATATAAGAAAACACAAGCAATATGTTGACATGTAGGAATAAGGAATCAGTGCTCATAAGACTAGATAATGTCAAGAAGTATGAGATGCCAGTAGTAATCTTAAAAAGGACAAATATAGGTTGATTAAACTGGTTGATATCAAAAGTATTCATTGAAAAGTATTAATCTAACTACAATATAATATAATGCACTATTTAACCCCGTATTAAGTGGTGTTTACTAAGTTAAGTATCGCCGTTACTGTTCATTGTAATTATAATTTGAACAAACTCCAACCTTAAGTATATAATTTTGTTGTTTCACAGTTTATTTATGCTACAGATATGAACGATATCTTTCAGTCATGTGTTTTCTAGAAGTGGTATGCTGATACTACGATTTTCACCTGGAAGTAATAAAAAAGCAGTTAAAAAGTACCTAGACTAATACTGAAGTAGTGTTGTTTTACTTTTACTTATATATACTATTATATAGTAGTTATTAATATTTTCAATATTTATTATTTTTCATTTAATTAAATTTTTATTATTGATAAAAAAAAATTTTTTTTTTTTTCATTTCAGTTTAAAGTTTAGTCATTTTTTCTTAGTTTGTGTGTGCTTTTCTATATAGCTTTTTATTTCATTTTTAATTTGTCATTTTAGTACTTCAGTTTATAGTTGACGGCAACATTTCTGATTTTTCATTTGTGTTTTCAAGTTTAAGCTTTTCAAGGTCACATTTTTGCTTTAATATTTACATTTTATTATATTTCAGCTTAATGTTTTTTTTTATAGTTTTAGTTTTAGTTTACAATGACAACAGCAATACTTTGAAGAAGGAACCTGAGCCATATTTAAAGACCAGAATATCACAGAGACCACTCAGAACACCCTAGCAACCACATAACAGCATGTTAAAACACAATCAGAACACCTTAGCAACAGTTTTGACTTTATGACTTAAGCACCGCTCATATTTTCTTCAGAAAATGCATGAATCTATGAAATATCTAATGTATATTATGTACTGTTTGTCTTGTTAAAGTATCAATTTGTTAGTATAGCAGCATGCTTTGAAATTCTATTTAAAATCAGTGAGATGTGCAAAGTTATAGTGTTTATAGTTGTAGTGTTTCTGAGTTAGGATGCTCTCTTAGAAGGTAGCTGTCTATGTAGATAGCAAACAGTGAGGACGCTGACTAGCAACAGAGCTTATGAGACCCGAAATGCTGACCTTCCCTTCTGCCTCTAGCCAAACGCACATCGAGATGATATTCGGATCAACATCAGAGCGCCACCGAGGGGTTTTCAAGGCGCCGCTGTTTGTGTGTGAATGTGCATGTCCTCTATTTGCTGTACAAGCGCAGGTGACGGACTCAATGTGGCGACGTGTCTCTCTCTGTTTGTTTGTGTGGAACAGGACGACAGGCTGCGAGTGTCCTCATGCCGTCCTCTTCGGCCCACGCTTGGCTTTTGTACAGAAACTGTTGAGGCTATTCAGCCGGTGTCAGCACTTATGCTACCTGCACAAGCGTGCGTGTGTGTGTGTGTGTGTGTGTGTGTGAGGTTTTGCTATCTTTGTAGGGAACACATGTAAAACTCGAAAACCCTGAATTGGGGAGGCATGTCTTATAGCCTAATGCTAATGAAGAAAACAGCTCATAAAGGTGATTAAATTAAGATTTATTTCAGAAATTCAACAATAAAAGATAGTGTTAATGACAGTTGACTGCTTCCATACAAATGCATAAAATTTGTCAGAATTGTTTATCAAATAAGAAGTGCGGTGACAGATGGGCATTACTCAATTATAAAACAGTGTTAAAATAATCAAATAACAATCAAAAAGTGGCTTTGCCTCAAAAAGTGGCTTTGCCTTTGCCTTTGTTTTGCCTTTGTAGGATAGTTTAATTATCTTCATTTATAGGTGAAGTATGTTGTTTTTTGATGTTTAAATACTAAACTTAACTGAATAACTAATACTGTAGTTTAAAGGAATAGTTCACCCAAAGAGTCAACAATATTAACATTACAATTACTGTATAAGCTAAACTGGTAATGAGCAAGATATTTGTTACTGTCTTTTTTAATCATGGTTAATGTTAGTTAATAAAAATACAACTGTTCGCTGTATGTTAACTCAGGTTCATTAAGTAATGTTAACAGATGCACACTTTGATTTTAATAATCCATTAGTAAATGCTGAATTATGTTGTGTTGTCATAGATTGAAAGTGAATGAGAACAAACTGATTACAAAAGTGTATTTTGATTCGTGGAAATTGCTTCAAATTAGTGCTGTCAAACGATTAATCGCATCCAAAATAAAAAGTTTTCGTTTACATAATATATGCGTGTGTACTTTGTATCTATCTATACATAATAAATATACAGTCACATACAGCATATATTTAGGAAATATTTACATGCATATACATTTATATTTTATATTATATATAAATATATTTAATATATAAACATTACATATTTTTCTTAAATATATACATGCATGTGTTTGTATTTATATATACATAATAAATATACACAGCACACACGCATATATTATGTAAACAAAAACATTTATTTTGTATGCGATTAATCGTTTGACAGCACTACTTCAAATTGAAAATATTCTTTAAAATATAGTGTGCAAGTCATATGGACTACTTTTATAGGACATTTACATTTTTCATACATTTTGCTGTCTAGAAAAGACCTTTTATCCTTTTTTATGGAATAGGAATGATATAAGGGTGAATGATGACAGAATTAGCATGTACATTGACTATTCATTGCAGAAATGTTTACGTGGGCTGCGTGTGACGTCATATCAGACAGATTCTTTTGTGCATTTACACACAAGTGCGGATGTCAGATTTAAGAGTGATGTTTGCTCTTTCGTGTCACGACCAGAAGCTTCAGCGTGCTGCTTGACGGCGGCCGTCTTGAGTGTTTTGTTGGAGGGAAGGCCCTCTGTCTGGGACTCTGAAAACCCCTGAATTAAACAGACGGAGACATCCGAAATTCAAGGGTTTTCCAGAGAATGGGCTTTTTAGATTGTCTGAGCAGACATGTAGATTAGTGGTGGATTTCTACACCCACTCCACTTTTGTGTGCTTGTCATGTTTACTTGCCATCAGACCCATTATCCTGTTTATTCTCGTCCACTTGTGCTTGTTTTCTCAAAAGAGTTTCCATTACATTCAGACAATTGTGGCTTCAGTTAGCTGGAGTGAATTAGAGAGGATGGTCAGACAAAGGAGAGGAACAAGAGAAGGAATTATGCTTTGCAACCAATAGGTGATATGTAAAACTCTGATGTTTGTTACAGTGTGATGAAAAATTATGTTTGAAAATGATTTTGGAGTTGTGTTTGATAAGTGTCTTACATCAAATGATAGATAGATAGATAGATAGATAGATAGATAGATAGATAGATAGATAGATAGATAGATAGATAGATAGATAGATAGATAGATAGATAGATAGATAGATAGATAGATAGATAGATAGATAAAGTTTAAACTTTTGAACGATAGTACACACAGTACTGTATATTGCATTATATTTCTAAGTATGTAGTATGGAACATTTCAAACAGTAGTATTCCACATTGTTGTCACATGACCTGACCATTTTGCATGGTTAATACAGTGAATACAGTGTGCCCATCTGTTATTGTGCGTGTGTTCTGATTCAGTAGCTGTAGTGATTGGGTTTAATCTCAGCTGAGCGCTGAGAAGTGAATGAAGGGTTTAGAGCCTCGCTGCTCCACCACGTCTACATCTGAGACCTGAGCACTGTTGCATCTTCCCTCAGGTTGTGGTCTGATCTCGTGAAGTTGTGCGTTTGGAACTCTGGTTTGGACCAAACTGGCTCTGACATGCACAGAGGAAGACTGTATTGCTCTTTCATAGCTAATGAAACTCAAATTGTGTTCTCAGTCTTGCATGTTTCTTCTAAGATTCCTTATAGGTGTGAGTTGTTGTTGTCACGCGGTATGAGTGTGGAGGTATGAAGTCAATGTGAATAGAAGCTCAGATCAGAGAGTTTGATGAGAAATGTTTGTTTTATATCGAAGTCTCTGACTTTTGATTGCAGTTTAAGATCTTTCATGAACCCTTGTATGAGACGCATAACTTGGGTTTTCCTGGTTCATGAATTTATCTGTTCATATATTCACTTTTCCATCCATCCTTCTGTCCATTTATCTTTCCATCCATCTGTCCAACCAATTCCTGATGCATAAAATCACTTTGCAATCAATTCAGTCTATTTTTTTTTTCATTTAATATCCTGTTTAAATTGGAAATAGGTCACACTATGGAGGTAAAATAGGTTGCAGATGCCATTACATTTTGATTTTAAAGACATTTTTTGCTCAGACTTGGATTGAAATGCAAAATAACCATATTTATGTACTATATAGTTGAACGGGCAGAGAATTAACCATGCAGTGTGGTGCATACCTGTTATTTTAGTATTCTATTAGTTACTATTATAGTTTTCATTAATAGCCTAAATTAGTTTTTGTTTTTATATTTTCTGTTTTCATTTACATATTTGTTAAATTTTTTTGTAATTTTGTTCTGTTTTATATATATATTTTTTTAGATTTTATTTTTTATTTCAGATTTAGTTATTGTAGTACATTAGGTTAAACTAAGTGAAAATTATTATTTTTTTTTAAATTGGCTTGAATAGGTATAAGAGTTTTTTTTATATTTTATCTGAATACAGTTTAATGTTTTTATTGTTTTTATTTCAAGTAACAAAAATGATTTTTAATGGTTTGAACTTTAGCTAACATTTTATATGTGTGAATATACACACATTACAAAAAGTAACAGTAACAGTATTCAGTATATACTGTGCTATTATGCATTCTGTTCTGAACACAGCCATTGTGTGTGTGTGTGTGTGTGTGTGTGTGTGTGTGTCTGTGTGTGTGTGTGTGTGTGTGTGTGTGTGTGTGTTCTCCTTGACTATGTATGTGAGTGATTATAGTTGCCCTTTGAGTTACTGTGAAAAAGCAGTTATGAATATTAAGGTTTTTCATTTTTACAGCTCTTGTAAGGGATTTTATATTCCTGGAATGACTGAAATAAGTGAGAGAGAAGAGAGAGAGAGAGAGAGAGAGAGAGAGAGAGAGAGAGAGAGAGAGAGTGAAAGATGAGAGGGAAAAGATGGCGTGAAATGAAAAAGGAGGTGAGAGAGGAAAAGATCTATCTGCCATTGCCTTTGGTTTATAAGCCATTTGTTTTGTGTATTGATGTCATTTCCCATGCAGGACGGGTCACGTGCTGCAGTTTAATTCTGTGGGTCAGAGGTTTGGGGATTGTTTAAATCCCTGTAATAGTAATGCTGAAGCGTGCTTTAGCAATCACACCAAATACTGTCTGACAGAGAGTGATGGAGCGCAGGAAAGATGGACAAAATGAGCAAAGGAAAAGAAGATGGATAGATAGAAAGGAAGTTAAGGCAATAAGAGGAAAACAGCAAGACAGTACAAAACAATAAGTCTGAGAGATTGAATTGCTGTGACACAGAGATGAGAGACACGATTACTGATCAGACAGATAAAGAAGCCATATTGAATTTTCACTCTGCACACTTTTGCTGACTTTTAAAATGCCACTTTGATGTCTGCAAACTCCAAGACATTGTCTTAATTAAAAGAAAAATATGAAATGGCATTCACAACATTTTTATTATGCCATATTTTCAACTGAAATAAAATACTGAGTAAGAGATGGGTGAATTTCATGAAAACAAAAACTGGGAAATAATATTTTTTGACAATAAAGAGAGTCTTATTGTCAAGAGCAGCAATTTCATTCTCGTTACTGTAAAAAAAAATATTAAAAATATTATAAATATAAAAAAATATATGTATAGTGTGAAAATAAATGGGCCTAAAATTTTGTTCATTTTATTAATGCAAAATATAATTTTCTATTTTTTGTCTTTCAGTAGGCTAAAATAAGAAATGTTTTCCATTCTATTTGGATAATAAAAGTGGATTATGACATGAATTCATAAATTATTTTCATTTAAGAAAATATTTTATATTCCATTTTTGTTTCTTTACCTGTATGAACTTGCTGAAATAATTTCAGGCATGAAAATGTTATTACATGTTTAATGAAGGATTATAATTGTTTTAAGAACATCTTTCATTGATGTATTGTGTGCAGAATGACTGGAGAGATTTATTAAGACAGGACACAAGAACAGTTCTGACTTCACTTTGTCTTTATGTATTACCCAGCGAAGGCCAAGCTAAACATGCTTGACAAATTTGCTCTCTACTGTAAATATTGCAGCAATCAGAAGTGTCATAGCTGTTTAACTGTGCATGTGTGATTTGTTCACAGCTTAGCAGTCATCAATCAGTGATCCAATGGCCCCTCAGAGTTAAATGTCAGCTAATGTAGTCTTGACATTAACAGCGAATGCCCTCAGGTTAACCGTACCGAGCTTATATTCAGCCACAGATTTTAGAATACTATGAGTGTGTGAGATACAGTCTGTCACATGTAGCTTTGTGTAACCGAGCCGGTTAGGTAGTTAGTGTAGACAAGCTGTGGCATTAAACTAATAATCGAGGTGCTGAATTATTTATTTAATACATTTCTTTCTTTTTCTTTTTTTGCCTTTCCAACTTTAATCAATTTATTTGTTTGTAAACAAAAAAAGTTTGAAAACAAAACAATGGATACTATTCATTCATTCCTTTCCAGCTTTATTTATTTGTTTCCCTTCCCAAATTTAATCGATTTAGTTATTTATAATTAATGTTTTTTATTTTTTTGATCCCATTCAGATTTAATTAATTTAGTTATTTGTAGTCTGAAAGCAGACAATAAAGTAAAACAAATTTAAAATACTATTTATTTAGGTTTGTTTGTTTATATATTTTGGATTTCCAAATGTATTCAATGTAGTTGTTTGAAGTGTGAAAAGCAAACAATAAAATAAAGTAACATAAAATAAAACAATAAAAGTAAAGTAAAATAAAACTGGGTAACAGAGTTCTGTTTTTATTCAGGAATCAGGTTCAGTTGCTTTTGTGGATTTCTCCAGGTGACTATATTTATTTATATATTACTAAATATTTTGTATTCTGACACAAATCCATTTTGTTCATAGTCTGAACAGCAACTAAATAAATATGCTTCAAACCACATTCCTGTTTGGAGTGAATTTGATTGAAATCTGATTTATTAAAATGTATTTCATTCTGAATTGTTAGATCAAAATTTGCTTTCAGGATACTTCGTACACAGTGCACATAATACAGATAGATTTCACTCATTTTTTACTCAGTCCTACTCCTTGTTTCAAACTTTGCAGCTTTCGCGAATCGCTATTTAGTAAACAGTGAGTGTGTAATTTTGCGCCTCTAATGGCAACAATAACAGAGCTGCAGTGATTTTGATCATTGCCAAACATTGCAGCTCTGTTTAGTGCTGCAGAAATTACACGCACTAACTTCAACAACAAACATTGCTTTACACTTAATATCTTGCACCAATTTGTTCCATATCAAATGGAGGTCTTACTTATAATCTTACTCATAAGCACGACTGTGACTTAAAATGCATGAAAAGCATAGGATGGCGTACAGATGTGGATAATGTCCCTCACGCAAGTCTGGCCAATAAGACATAGTGTTTAATACGGTTTGAATTGGCACCCTGGAGTGGAGTGTCATTTGGTGCTTGCATTACTCCTAATGGTGTAGCCATTAAACGCAACTGCCATTGAATTAGACTCACCTCTCAAGCGCTCGCTCTGTTATTTCTCTAACGTTAGGTACATTACCGCAGCCAGCCTATTAGTCGTTTAAGCCGCAGTTTGAAAGCTTTCAAATGCAGTCAATGAAAGGTATGTAATTTATATTTTCAAAGGCTTTATATGAGGGCTCTTTTGTCAAGAGTGGAGTGATGGAGATCGTCTGGAAGTCTGCCCGCGTTCCCACTGGAAACCAGTGGGAGTTTTTGCACTTCGAGCCCGGAGACGGGCGGCAGGTGTTCGTGGGTGAGTCTGGACGCAGATCAGGTGAATCTCCCCAGGAGAATCACGAAGAACAGGGCTTGAGAGCGTGAATCACCTGTGTGGGAGCTGCTCTGATTACACTACGTCCGATGGTGTCCGAAAATGGAGATTGAAAACAATATCGCACCCCCACGCATGATTAAATCAGTAGCTCACCCGGAATGGAATATTCTGGCTAATATTTACTCGCTCTCATGTCGTTCTAAACCATTCTTTCTTCTGTACTGAACAAAAGGAGATACTTAGAGGGATGTTCACGCTGCTCTTGCCCAAAAAAGGCAAAAAAGCACTGTAAAAGTAGTCTTGCATATATGTATTTGACAGATTCTTTGGACTTAGAGTGCATTCAAGATATATTTTATCAGTTTGTCTGTTGCACAAGAATATACCCCGTGATTTTTCAGGGTTGGTGCACTGAAACACATTCTCAGATCAGAACTGAATTAGGGGCGGGCGCTATACCTGTATAACTTGACTACCGGTATTATGTTGTGCCATAATATGGATTTTGCTATTCCATGGATACCGTTACATATTCATAGATTTCATTGGATGGACAGACAAAGATTTTTTTCCCTGCGGTTGTTACTGCTTCATCAGAGAGAGAGAGAGATGCCCTGCTTGATTGCACATAAATCAGAACCGGATAGTTTTTGCTCCAAACACACGATCAGCTTTTCGGAACTGCACACAAACTGGATTGCAGTAATTTCCCAAAATGTAATTTGTGTGGTAATATTACTAAGTCTGTATACGGCCGTTAACGGAACACTCTTTTTTTTTTTTTTTTTTTTTTTACAAGTTAAACAGTTGAGTTTTACAGTTTTTGAATCCATTCAGCCGATCTCCGGGTCTGGAGGTAGCACTTTTAGCTTAGCTTAGCATAGATCATTGAATCTGATTAGACCATTAGCATCTCACTCAAAAATGACCAAAGAGTTTTGATAATTTTCCTATTTAAAACTTGAATCTTGTAGTTAAATTGTATTAACCAAGGAACTTTGCTGCTGTACCATGGGTGCAGCAGGCGCAATGATATTTATGCAGCGCCTGAAAGTAGTCTCCAGCTAGGTAACTAGTTATGATAGTAGTCTGAAAGTAGTCCCCAGCTAGGTAACTATATATTATGATATAGCTGGGGACTACTTTCAGGTGCTGCGTAATATCATTGCGCCTGCTGCACCCATGGTACAGCAGCAAAGTTCCTTGATTATTACGCCAGAATGAGAGTATAGTTCCTAGCCATATCGGCCTAGAAAATCAACTTTCCATTTTCCGTCGGCCTTGGTACACGATGTAACTACAGAAGAGTCAAGCTTTAAATAAAAAACTTATCGAAACTCTTTGGTCATTTTTGATGACCAAATGCTAATGGTCTAATCCGATTCAATGATCTATGCTAAGCTACGCTAAAAGTGTTACCGCCAGACCCAGAGATCGGCTGAATGGATTCAAACACGGTAAAACTCAACTGTTGAACTCTAGGGGAGTTGTAAAATGAGCCTATTTCCAAAAAAAGTGGAGTGTTCCTTTAACACAGGACAGAGACGCAGAACACGGAGAGAACATATAGAGAAAATACTGTAGCAGGCAGCGCAAGATCACTGTTCACAATGATCGAAATATAGGAAGAAAAATATAAATAATGAATTGGGGGCAGGGGGTTAATATGAATGAGTATCTGAAGGGAACTCTCTTCAGAAAACTTTAGATGGCATTTTCTTTTTCTCTTACCTCCGTGTTCATAAGTGCAGTGTAGAGCAGCTTTATTTACAGCGATGACCAAAGGAACGCTAAATTGAGGCCATAAGCGTCATCTGCTGTCATAGAGTGAATTTGCATGTTCTTTCAGTCCATTTGCTGTTTTTCTTTTGCGCAGGTGTCTTATGTAGCATAATTTCACACATCTAAAGTCAGACCATTCTATTTTTGCCTTAGATCTTGAAATCATGTTTTTTTTCTAGCTATATAAGGCTAAAATACATATTTTGCCTGTAATTTAATTTAACTAAAAGTAATTTACACTAAAATGTGATTCCAATTCTTTTTTCTCATATGGCGATATAATATCGATATCGTTTGGACAGTGGAAAATATTGTGATATGAATTTTAGCTTGTATCGCCCACCCCTAAACTGAATTGAAAATGCCTTGCAGAATTGCATTTCGAATTTTCTCATGGAAGAATAATTCTGGTTTTATACAATCAGGTTTTTCAAGTGGATTCATTGATTAATTGATTGACTTATTTATAAAATTAATTATGTTTTTTACACATCCAAAATAAATAACAATAAAAAAAAATAAAAAAATAAAATTAATAAAAATAAATTATTTTATATATTATAGATTTTATTATATTAATAATTCATATATTATAAATATTACTATTAAAACATGATTATAACACATATTGCTATTAATAGAAATATAAAATAGAATTAAATTATTTTAATATAAATTGTACATATAATTACTACCTGCACCAAATCACTTTCATATCTGGAGTGAGTTTGACTGAATCGTTTCAGTCTGAATGGCCAGTTTTTGAACTTGTGCACAAACTTATAGTAAATAGAATTCAAATGTAGAATGCAAATTAATTAAAATTCAAAGAAATTCATAAAACTAGAAAAGTAAAGTTTGAATGTCTGATAGAGATATGGACAGACGAACAAACAGATAGACATTTAATTTCCCAAAGTGCATCTGTGTTGAATTTCTTTCAATTATAGTACTCCAAATTCCCATAAGGATCATTCCGGTTTAAATTTCTGTGTAATGTGATAATTCAGCACATTTTTTTGTTACCCTGTATGGGAAAGAAATGGAAGAATTTCATGTCCAGTTGTCCTTTCATTATTTTGCTGGCATCTCAACTGTGAACCTCAAGCAAAGTGGCTCTCGTTAGAAGAACAGCTCGTTCAAACTCTGGAGACACAGTCTGAACAGTTCTAGCGATTATTAGTAGAAAAACGTTTGCCAGCTTTCCTCCGTCTTTATCCGGGCAAACTCACTGATCTGCGGTGCCGTCTGAAGCTGTCAGGTGTTCGTTTCTCTTTCATGAGCACAGGAAGTGAGAACTGCATAGGTCAGATAAAAACTCCACTCTCACTTCCAGATGGGGAGAGCATCTTTTCCACAGTTTTACTACGATCAGCTACTTATAAAATTTGCATGCTCCACATTTAACCAATTAGTAGTGCTGATGCAATCAATATGCAACCAATTAAACACATGCTTCCTTTAGACGGCAACATGTTGGACTGGAGTCTGTGGCTGCAACTCAGAATTTCCTGCATCCTGTTGGGAAAAGTGCAATAGCTTGCAAATTTAAGTAGGAATATCCCACATCTCACTTGAAAATATTACGCTGCATCCTAATTTGCAAACTTTGCATTCTACTAACTTAGCATTAGTGCATCATTTGGTGTACTATTTTCAGAATATGCATGGGGTTTGGACTAATATTGACCATACAGGTGTTACTTATTAGCATTGCATCAAAAAAACATGATTTAAGATTGTGCATACTGCTAAGAATGCATACGCAAATTAGGATGCAGCCTAATATTGTTTGTACTGTAACACCATGGGTACTTTAGTTCATTGTTGAGATTTAGAAAATAATGAAGTGTACTTTATTGCCTAATATTACCCAAAATCTTGGTGTGCTATATTATTCGGAATGGTTATTTTGTATTAAATGTTTCGCAATAAAAAAAAAAAAAAAAGATGTTTTAGATTACCTAAAAATTTGTTCACAAACGCTTGCATGCAAACACAAATAGTATGCAACAAAAAGCTTTTTTTTCATATGAAAACACTTTGATGACTATACTATTGTATGTCCTTACTTTTTCAAACTACATACTCAAAAGTACATACTTGCCATTATCAGTGAAGCACATACTTAGTGTGTAGTAGAAGAATGCAAATTGTGCCGCAGCCTGTGAGTCAGTGTAGTGGAAAGTGAATCTGTTCGTGAATGTAGATTTCTATGAAACATCTGTCACACTGACTTTCTGGGAAAAGTTTGCTGACATATTGAGCAGGTTGAAGTGAATTATCACCATTAGCACAGAGGAGTGGGTTGTTTCTGTAGAGCTGGAGCTTTTCAATGATGATGACGCATGTAATGAATCTATAACATGCTGAGCAGCCCACGTGTTCTGAGAACTGTGTCAAGAGACGATTTGTCCTACGTTAAAAACAATACATCAAACACTTTATGTAAGATTTGTATGATTCCAGTGCTGAATTTTTTTGTGCTCATTTGTAAAGACTTTTTTTTTCTCCCTGTTATAACTTGAAATGAAGTAAATAAACTGATTAGGCAGCATTTCCATAAAATAATAGTATAATGCATATTGTTTTAGATAAATTGCAATAATTGCATTGCATTTTATCTCGGATAAAATATGAAGCTTGTTGACAAATACTTTGGAAAAGCGATTCCTGCAGTTTGGCGTGCTGCTCTCCATCTAAATTGATCAAAATCATGAGCTAATTTGTTTATAATTATTATGAATTATTATTCGTGCAGCATGAGCTCATATTAATTGAGAAACTTTGGAATATTTGTACTTTTAAAAATTCATTTCTCACACCTCATAGCCTTTTTTAAATTGAGCTAGTGAAGATTTAAGACAAAAAAGTGTTTGAAAACGTGGATGGCTCCATCATTTTGAGTCACTTTGACCCAGAAACACTTTGAGTTTTAAGCTCTGAAATAAAAAGCAAAGTCTCAGCCATCATTTGAATAATGATGCGTCTGCAACAGTTTGAAGTAGAAGCATAAAAATAATCATTCAGATTTTACTTAAAAGCACAAAAAACTTGGACCAAAAAATGATGGACCAAGTGGTGGTCACTTACGGGACCTAAAATAAACTTTTTACCTTACCTTCATACACAATTTTACCCAAAATCTTGATGCTGATTTTAAATCAATTTTCATTTTAGATTTCAGACTTCAGGTCATTTGTGTACTGTCACCCGTGATCCTTCACCTTTGACATTTGTATCTTTCTTTCTTTCTTTCTTTCTTTCTTTCTTTCTTTCTTTCTTTCTTTCTTTCTTTCTTTCTTTCTTTCAGAGATTGGCTAAAGAAGCTGAAGACATCCAACGGGAGCATTCATGGCAAGATGCAATCAAAGTGAGAATATGATTTGCTTTCTTTCAGTATTTTATTAATAATTAGACATTAGCAGTTTCTATGAATAAGTTTTATTTTAGTATCATTGATATACTATTAAGGTTTTTAGTATAATTTAAAATTTTATTAAATTGTTAAATTTTTTTGTTTTCATTTTAATTTTTAGTAAAAAAAAAAAAAAAAAAGTAATTTAGTAAAAGTTTTAGTATTTCTTTTGTGCATGAAATAATGTTTTTTATTAAGGTTTTATTTTTATTTGATGAGAAAAAACCTGCCATGTAAGACCTTTCCAAAGTGGGTGTGAAAGGTTTGTAAGATAGATAGATAGATAGACTGACTGATGACAGAAAGACAGACAAGCTAAAGCTGCTAATGTATTGACATGCCTGCAAATCCCACACCTGCCTTGCTTTTTTTCCATAGCTAAGTTACAAGCTAATGTTAAGCGTATCAGCCGGGCTGTAAGTATATAGGCGCACAGTTGCTTTGAAATAGTCCCTGGTCTGGGACGCCCCATTGACTTCTCACTGAGCCTATATTTCAGTGCAATTGCCTGGCTAAGTTAGTCATGTTGTCAAATGCAAGAGTAACTCTTTCATTGAGAGCTCCTTGAGCAAAACCCCCGGGCGCCCTTGGAGGGTTGGAGCTCAGATGCCACAGCAGTATTATGAGGAAAAGTCTGAATCTGTGAGTTTATATGCAGTGACAACTGAAGGATTGTGCAGATCGCTGATTAGTTTGATAATCTGAATGTTAGCAGACATTTTGCACTTGTTAATTCCTACAAAAAGTTACTGTGGTGGTACCATGCTAAACTTTATATTTGATAAAAGTGATATAGTGCATGGTAAAGTGATTGTATTGATTATTTTTTTTAACATGGCTATATATATATATATATATATATATATATATATATATATATATGTAATCTCAAATTATCCAAAATATTTAGTAAATTAACATGCAATAAAAGGAGTGAATGTGATGTAAAACTTAATGAATGATGGCTATTAACTTTTGGCAGAGTCTGTTTTTTGTTTTTTTAGAGCAGGCCTGTTCATGGCTACAAAAACAGACACCATAGCAATGCATTCCATACGTAGAGACACACAGACATAAACACACATACATGACATACACACACACACACACACTGCTGTGTGATGTCGGCTGTCTCCAGGGAGACCGTGCCTTGCTGTCATGCTACACTTCCCACAAATGGATTTTTAACCCCGTTGCTCCCGCGGGATATTTGAGAAAAGGCTCTAAAACTAATAATTATGAGACCTCCTCTCTGAGAGCCCATCTTTATTCATGGCTGCTTAGCCACTAAAGTCAGCAGTGAAGGAGGGAGGCAATGGAGGACGCAGGCCGCTGTCTGTCACCCCGCATGCATGAGGCCGCATCAGCTCAAATGACCTGACAGACTTCTGATAGACTACAGATTATATTATACACACACACACACACATACATAGTTTCTCCTGTGTATCACCAAACAGTGACTGTTTCGGAAGATTTTGTAAAGACTTATTTTTGAATGAATCTATATTCTAAATGCATGTTATTGATCTTATTGTGAATGATTCATCTATGCATATGTTTTATTTAGAATGTTTTTTGACCTTGTAATCATTAAGTTGGTGTGGAATGGAAATTGACCCTGCGGTTGACCACAATGAATGTGGATCACAGCTGAGATCATTTGAGAGTTTTATGAGAAATATTTCTCCTCATTTCTACTGTAATGTTTGTTTCTTCATCAGAACAGATTTGGAGAAGTTTACCATTACATCACTTGCTCACCAGTGGATCCTCTGCAGTGAATGGGTGCCGTCAGAACGAGAGTCCAAACAGCTGATAAAAACACACAATAACCCACACCACTCCAGTCCATCAATTAACATCTTAGTGAAAAGCTGAACGTTTGTGTGAAACAAATTCATGATTAAGATGTTTTAACTTCAAACCATCCCTTCTGAATGAAAACACCATAGTTTATAATTCATAATAATTTGCCCTCCAGTGAAAATTCCATCTCCTGTTGTCCTCTCTCATCAATATATTTGTTAAGTAATGATCTGGACTGTTTTCAGTTGTAAATGGTGCATATTTTGTGTATATTTCTCTCCTGATTCAGGCAACACAACTTCATTGGAGAAAGCAATATTATGAATAGAGGACTTGTTTGAATTATTTAAAATGTCTTAAAGGGGTCATCAGATGCAAAATTCACTTTCTATGTTGCTTGAACATAAATGTGTGTTGGAAGTGTGTGTACACATCCACCCTATAATAATACAAATCCACCCAGTGTTTTTTTAAAACCCCCTTTCTCAATTTAGGCTGTTCTGAGAATCCTGTCAGAATGACGTAGTTCCCTACAGGCCGCTCCCACGATAGTTGATTGACAAGACCATCTTACCTTAAACCCGCCCTGAGTGAGCTGTCATCAGTCCATCATTGTGTCAACTCCGGTGCAGGGGAAGACAAGATGGCTCCGATTAAGCGATTGAGGTGTTTTCTTGTTGGATGCAATAATGGATATAGCAGTCGTCATTAACTCCCAACATCTGAGCTGCTGAAGACGCAGTGGATTAGTTTTGTTTTTGATGGGAATGTGCTGATTCCTGATCTACCTAAATGCATCTATGTTCACCCGAATCATTCGTAATACAGCTTCACCTTCAGAAGAAGGTGTTTAAAGGATTTTTATGAATCTTTGCAGATCACGTTTCATAATAGTGTGCTAGTTAGCTAGTTTCACAACTAACTGCAGCTAACGTTTACAGTCTGCTCGTCACCCCACGGAAGAGAGGGGCGGGGTCAGCAGAGCTCATTAGCATTTAAAGGGACATACAACAAAACAGGTTGCTCTGAAAAGAGCTGATTTTGACAGGGTAAAAAAGATACATTTTAACCAAAGTATGTTATAGACTTTTCATTAAGACCCTAAAGAATCATATCAACTTGTGGAAAATGGGCATCTGATGACCCCTTTAATGATGGTTTTGTTTCTTACAAACATGCAGCTTTTCACTTCACAAGATGATAACTGATGGGCTGGAGTGGTGTGGATTACTTGTGGATTATTGTGATGTTTTTATCAGCTGTTTGGACTCTCATTCTGACGGCACCCATTCACTGCACTGGATCAATTGATGAGCAAGTGACATAATGCTACATTTCTCCAAATCTGTTCCATGAAGAAACAAACTCATTTACATCTCGAAGGGCCTGAGGGTGAGTACATTTTCAGCAAATTTAAAGTGTTGGATGAACTATTCCTTTAAGTGAAAGTTTAAATTTAGCCTGATTGCTCATTGCTTAGAGAAACAATTGAGACGTTAATGAGAAAGTATTTTTAGACTATTGAAACCAATCAAAGCACAAACACACATGTGGACTTTTGCTTGTTTTCTAATGTTAAAGGTCAGAACTGTGGCACGATTCACATTTTTCCTTTCTTTTACAGTCTGTCGTTCCTTTGTTTCATCACGTCTTTCGGCTGTCTATTTTTGCAGTATTCATTTAGCCGTCTTTCATATACGGCATCTCTCTCTCTCTCTCTCTCTCTTTCTCTCTCTGTTTTCATCACTCTCTCCTCTCCGCTCACCTTCCTCTTTCACTATCTCGCTCTTTCCTCTCGCACCTCCCTCTTATCTGTGCTCGTTTCTAATCAGGCGTGAAAACAGTTTGAAAATATCATATTGTTGCAAATACTGCAATTGAATCCTAATGGCATGCGGACATTAATAATGTATTGCAGTGCTGATTTCATTTGCCTTTATAATTAGGCCAGGTAATGAAGCACTGTAGGGGCCAAACCAATTCACCGTCTTCACGGGAGAGACAGGAACGAGAGGAGGGGCGTCGAGGATGCTGGGATGCGGCGAGGGGTCTCTCCATTTGTGGGTTTTAGATTGGTAACAGTTTGGCCCTCTCTTTTGGAACGACGCTGTAATTAGATTAGTCTCACATGCTCTTTAGCACATTAGGAGTGCAAAAACACACGCGTCTCAGAGCGGCGGCTTGAGGAAATACGAGAGATGGAGAGAAAAAGAGGCCGTTTGTGTCACACGGATCAGATGCAAAAGGGTAACGTGCTTAGAAATAGTGTTGGGGAAGCTAGTTTGAAGTAGTTAACGTGCACTTACATAGTTATCTACACTAGTCAGAGGCAGGTGATGTTAGTGGATGGATGCTTTCATGGAAAGTTCAGATAAACGAATCACTTATTCATTGTTTTTTTGATTCAGGGTTATTATCATTATAGTTAAATAAATAAAAACTTTTGGAACTTAAATTTTAACGTAAATGTATAAAATATATAAAAACAACATTTCTTGTTTTAATTTAGTTTAACTTGATGTATTAAAAAAACTAAAACTGAAATAAAAATGAAAACTATGCAGACGAAATGAACTACTAAAAATGGCAACACACAATAAATGACTAAAACTTTAACTAACGATAAAATAAAAACTGAAAATATAAAAATAAAATCTGGTTTCAAATAATAAAAACTACAATAGTATCTTAATGACCTCAAATAACACTAGTTATCTTCTTTTTAAAAATAATATTTAGATAATTATTGTGTTTTTGACTGTTATATACATTAGTTCTAGTTTTTAACGTCACTAATTTGTATTAATGTAAATTTATCTGTTTAGTTCAAATCAGTATTATTTATATACTATTATACAATTTTCAGTTTTCATTTTAATAGAGGAAGTTTTAGTAAATGTGCTATGTACTTTTGTAATTTTTTATATTACGTTTTTTATTTCTATTTTGTTTTATTTTCAGTTTTAGTGTTAGTAATTTTAGTATATCAGTCTATACAATCAGTATATCTGTTTAATTTTTATTAAGTTTTAATAATAATTTGAATTCAGTATTAATTTTAATCTTATATTCATACTTTATTTTTAGCTTTATTTCAGTTAACAAAAATATTTTTTAAATATTTTTAAGTAAACAATAACAACACTGATTTAAAGCACTGTGGGATTCTCTCTAGTGACACCTGCAGTTAAAAAATAAAATTGCTATTTAAAATTAAAGTTTATTACTGAGATAAAGTGAGTTTGTTTGATCGTGTGATCTCATTTGACAGTTTAAAAAGATTTAGCCTCTTTAAATAATTTCACTGCTTTTATTAGAAGCTTGTTCAAGAGTTTTGCCTGTATTTTAACTACTTTAAATAATGGGTGGTTTTAAAGTAGCTCTATGATATGATATGATATGCATACGCTTGTTTTCTGGGAAATTGCCTTCCTCTTATGGTCACAGCTTGCATTAAAGCCCTGACACAAATAAAATGTCCTTTAGTGTGCAGCTGCGTCTGTTTTCTTAAGTGTATTCCCATAAACGCATCCTCGTGTGTGCTTCTCTATGCATGGCCAACTGTGGGAAGGAGAACACCTGGCCATCTGCGTGTGTTTGCGAAGCTCTTGTTCGGTACCTGCCTCAGTCCATCTGTGCTTTGTGCTAACAGAGGTGACATCATCGGCCCAGATTCCCAGAATACCGTGGCTGCTGTTGCCGTAGCGACCAGCAAGGCAGCTCATACTTCATTGCGCGAGTCACCATTATTTTGCCCCACGCGCTTCCCCTGATGGCCAGACATCGCAGCTGCCATACACACTTAATTACCATGACAGGCGTGATAGATAACCGCACACCTCATCTGTTCAGAAAGTCCTGCGTCTGTCCTCGCATCACTCTGTCCACATCACTGTCCTCAAACAATGAGACATTTTACATAAACACATCAGTTAATGACGTACATTATGCTGCATTAATGTGCTGAATAAAATATTCAACTTATTATTTTTAAAGATTCAAATCATATTAGTAACTTGAAAATCTATTGAGAAATATTGCAGGTATTTCTCTACTTTATTTTCCTGGAAAAAATATTGAACTCTGTATTTTTAAAGTTGGAAATCATACTAGTTTGTTTATTTTTAACATGATGATTTATTTATTTATCATTTATTTATTAAGGATCATTTCATGTTATCAATACCATGTTAGCATTTTTTTGGTCCATTTTATACATAATTAAGTCAAATTAAAATACATATTTTAATTTACCTAAATTTTACATACTTATACATTTAATTTATAACAAATATATTGCATAAAATGTAAAAATTATATATTCAATTAAATAAAATATAAAATTACATACTCTATATTGCCAAAAGTATTGGGTCACCCCCTTCTAATGAACATGTTTGACTACTTTAGTAATTTCTATGAGTACAAATCTTAACGTTTAAGCATATAATGATATTCTAGGGAATTGTGTGCTTCTAATTGTATAACAACAGTTTGGACAGAACCCTTTTCTATTCTAACATGACAGTGTCTCTGTGTATAAGACACGGTTCAAAAAGACATGATTGATTGAGTCAGTGTGGAAGATCTTGACTGGTCTGCAGAAAGACAAGTCCTGATCCCAGCTGAACACCTCTGGTGTGACTTTATATGCAGACCTTGAGCCAAAAACTCATCACCAAACACCAATGACTTGTACATAATGGTACAGTCATTTTAGACACGTCCAAAACTGTTGCAACAGAGATGGCAATACAATTTTTAAATACATGAATTATGTTTCCATCTTTGTTGCCACAGTTTTGTTAGAGCCTTTTTCTGTTCTAAAGAAGGGGGTGTAAAAAATATTATAATAAATATGGTTTTTTTTATTATTAATTTCTAATGAACAGTTAATACAATTTTTAAATAATGTAATATATAAAAAGTGTCAGAGCTTAATCCAAGCATATTTCTGAAAGTCAAAACATTCACAAGACACTGCATAACAGGCATGACCTGGCTGTCCTTGTCAATATAATGGCATGTGAATCATCAAGATAGTTGCTGTAGCACTGGTGTTAGCATTGTATGATTTCATATCATACGATGTATAGTGTTTGATGTGTTATATTTGTTTGTCCAGCCACCCGTCTCTATCCACAATACAGAATGAGCTGTTTGAATGCAGCGCTTGTCATGTTTGACCACAGTATCGAGCTCTCGCGGCTCGGCTTGTAATAACAACAGCGCTAGTCGTGGCACGCCGGCCTTTTAAATCCATCTGAATGCAATAGTGTGTGAAATAGTCGTTAAATTCTTTTATTGCAGTCTTATTTCTCAAGGTCGTTTAGGCTAGCCTCTCTGTCACAATTGGTTTGAGAGCCATTTCTTGGCTGATTAATGCGATTGTCTCGTTTAAACTGGTGCAGGCAGCACAACGACTACCAAAAGACTGAATCTCCTCCGGCTCGGTGCCCTGCCACTGTTTCACTGGATATCGTAATACCATATTAAATACGGTTGACGAGGCCCTGTGAGAAGAATAAACAAGGACTCTGTCATATCTAGATCTGTACGTGATGAGAACATGCAGTTGTCTTTTATATCTGTCAGGCATCATGGTTTTCAACAATGTAAATGCAGTTGATTCAGTAGTAGTTCAGTAGATTCAGAATGTTTCTGTTTGCCATTTTTATCCAGGTTCCTCTGGTTTTATTAATGAGTTTGCTAAGTTTGCACACACACACACACACACACACATATATACATGCACTCAGTATAATATTATAAAAGTATATAATATTGGGAAAAAATATTTGATTGAATAATATTTTATGTATGAATATACTATCATTTATAAAATAATAATGTATATACTGTACATTTATACATTTTTCTTTTTTTGTCAAATATTTTTTATACCTCATTTAATATTTTAATTTCATAATAAATATATTTTATGACATTTAAAAAGTATGGAGAATATATATACAGTAAATACAAGTGCATACATTTATTCAGTGAATGCTTCATCAAACTAATTCAGACCTGCATCTACTTAACGATTCATTTTAAAAGATTTGTTTGTGAATTTGGCCAGTACCATTTGATGCACATTTGCGTTGACATAAAGTGAAAGTGCATAAAAATAAAAGCCGGGTCTGCTGTAATCGCACACTGTAGCTGCTTTTTAATAAAGCTCTGCAACATGCTATTATGATAATAGCTACATTTGTTTTTGCTGCGCTTAGCACTAAAGTAATAACTATTTTCAATGTGGCACAACCCATTAATGCGGCTACAATCGTCCCATCTCTACAATTACAGCTCTATTCATTATCACTGAATGCGTTTGGATGGTTTGGTACATATCTGTTTCTGCTAGCGTTATCAGCGTATGTCGCTGTACTTGTAGCTGTCAGTGTGAAGGTAAAGAGCTGCGAGGAAGCCCAGGCCTGTTTGATTAGATGTGTTTGAAGGGTGTTGTGCGTAAGACAGCAGTGAGAGGAGCGAGAGAGAGAGAGGAGGAAATGATGTGCACTTTCCATCCAATGTGTCAGCAGTATGTATGAAATGCATTAGCGCTAATAGCTGTGCCATTAGAGGAGAGGAGAGGAGAGGAGAGGCGCTCTGTGCTGAGAGAGACACTGCCGTCTTCCAGGCCATTTGCCATAATCATCATTCTGTAATCAATCAAGCCTTTCATCAGAAAACAAGACGCTTGCATTATTTTCAAGCAGTTCTTCTTTTGACATTGCATTCAAGAAATTCTCCCCACATGTGTTTAAATATATTTGGACTTTAGCTTCATGTTTCTACATATGAAGTCGCTCAGATGTAGTCTTTTAATGAATGAATGAATGAATGATGCATTTATATAGCGCCTAATTATGTATTGCTGTACACACCCAAAGCGCTTTACAATCATGTGGGGGGTCTCTCCTCAACCACCACCAGTGTGCAGCATCCACTTGGATGATGCGACGGCAGCCACAGTACAACGGTGCCAGTGCGCTCACCACACACCAGCTACAGGTGGAGAGGAGAGAGTGATAGAGCCAATCAAGTGGATGGGGATTATTAGGAGGCCATGATAGACAAGGGCCAGTAGAGGGAATTTGGCCAGGACACCGGGGTTACACCCCTACTCTTTACGAGAAGTGCCATGGGATTTTTAATGACCACAGAGAGTCCGGACCTCGGTTTAACATCTCATCCGAAAGACAGTGCTTTTTTTGACAGTATAGTGTCCCCGTCACTATACCGGGGCGTTAGGACCCACACAGACTGCAGGGTGAGCACCCCCTGCTGGCCTCACTAACACCTCTTCCAACAGCAACCTAGTTTTCACCGGAGGTCTCCCATCCAGGTACTGACCAGGCTCAACCCTGCTTAGCTTCAGTGGGCAACCGGTCTTGGGCTGCAGGTTGATATGGCTGTGGCATATCAGGAATCTGATTACAGTATGTACTGTATGTATGACACAGAATTACATTTTTAAAGATTTGTTGGAAATTGCAGTGAAATCATAATTAGCTAGGTATAACTAGGTTTACTTTGCATTTTTAAAGGACAACTATTATGCCCCTTTTTACAAGATGAAAAATAAGTGGCAGGTGTTCCCAGAATGTGTCTGTGAAGTTTCAGCTCAAAATACCCCACTGATCATTTATTATATCATTTTGAAAATGCCTGTTTTGAGTGGAAGCAGAACCACGCTGTTTTTGTGCATGTCTCTTTAAATGCAAATGAGCTATTGCTGCCTGCCCCCTTTTCCAGAATATGGCTCTGCCTTTACACCTCGTCTCGGATAATCTGCACATCTCTTTGGTTTTATCATCATGTCTATTGCGCTGAAATCATGAGTTTTAAAGCCATATCAGTTTAAACTTCTGATATACGTTTTTTTGACCGCACAGAAAGCGGCTGTCACACAGCATGTGAGTACTAAACTAAGCTCTCTTTCATCTCTTATTGCACTTAAACTGTCAAGTACACACAAGTTTATGTTAAAATCACACAAAAACAATCTGTTATGTCTGCGAAGGTAAACAGCTGGGAAAGAAATCGCATGTTTATATTAGTTCTGTGTATCAAGTGACAGCAGCATAATATACAGTGCAGTACCTATACTGCTGCCTACACTGATAATATGACCCAAACAATAAATTAACAACACAAAATCACTTATTGCTCTGGACTGAATAACTTCTATAGCTTTAATAAAAAGACATTTCTTATTTGAATGCTGCTTTTAAACGCTGTAGCGTGGAGATAAACATGGTGGATTGTGTGCGACTCACTCAGGACGGGGTCTCTGCTAATACAGCAGTGTCCATCAACAATTGTGGGTGGGGCTTGTAAAATGTGTTGCTGTACAGTTGCTATGGTGTTCTGATCTGAGTTGAAACACTATATCCCACAATGCAATGCAACCTTCTGTTTCCCTAAGCAGTATTGTATTTTTTTATTGATTTATTATTTGATCAGACTGCCTGTTTTACATTGGGTTTTTTGATTATTTAGACTCCTAAATAAAGCACTGTGATAATGTAACTGTACTACAATTTGACATTTTTGTCAAAAAAGATAAGATAGTAGTATGTACTGTAGTATGAAGTAGTATGTACTGCACAGTATGCTAGTATTCCATTTCAGTCAGAGTCATGTACACAACTCAATGTATTCGACAGTCATACATGATCAGTAACATTAGATGCCTGAGGGAAACACTTCTCACTTTTCTGTCATGTTCATTTGGCGACGCTCTCTCCTCTGGAGGGTCAGTAACACAGGCTGTGGTTCCATTATCTCTCCTGTGGAAATGCCTCATGCCTCCAGAAGCTCAACCTACAGCTATAAAGACTTACAAAGAGTTCACGGCTCCTACGGCCCTCGACATCTGCGTTTCACAACCGGCAGCAGATGGATTTCTTAGAAATACGGCTCTGTGAAAAATTGCCTTAAACATTTAAGGAATTCTGTCATCACTTACTTATCAAGTAGTTCCAAACCTGTATGAGTTTCTTTCTTCTGTTGAGCATAGAGGAAGATATTTTGAAGAATGTTGGTTACCAAACAGGTGATAGTAGCAATTGACTACGGAAAAAATTATATGGAAGCCAATGGCTACCGTCAACTGTTTGGTCACTCATTGAGCTGAACTAGAGAATTGAATCAGTCTGATTCATGAACAAATCATTTAGACCAGTTTGGATCAATTGATTCATTGTAAAGATTAGA